>NC_018949.1:300000-578118 GCF_000304475.1 Kazachstania africana CBS 2517 | reverse complement strand
TTCTTCTCTTTCGCCTTTTTCTCTTTCGTACTATTTTCTTCGCGCAAACAGACCTCTCGAAATCTGCGCTCGATCTCAGAGAAAAAATACTCAAATCTTCCCCGCTCTGCGAGATCGTCTCGGCCAACTTTCCCCTGCGTAACTGTCTGACACAACAAGACTGAAAATGATCATTTTGACATGACAATTTCCATTCCACGTACATCTGAACCCACAAAATACAATGAAATCTACCTCACTTCATCACACTACATATATCTACAAACCATGATCATAGAACACTCTGCTATACACCATCTTTTCTATCTTATCATCGTCAAGACTCTTACTCTGACCACCACGCTCCCCTACCCATTTTATACCTCTGCTTATCTCTTTTTTCACTGTCACAGTCTCTATACTTATCATTTCTATCTACCTTCTTAAATACTCAAATAAATCAACTTTATCAATCATAAACTGAAACAGGAATAACTTTACTTGACTTATATATAATTGATAAATGAACTCAAATGTCATTAATAATCATCTCTGACACTTCGGAAACTAACCATCCCATAAGCAATATCCTCATCGATAGATATCAACTAATCATTATTTCTACTTCCGAACATCCCTGTATCAATAAATATCAATTACGGAATCCTCCAAACCTTTAAATTCCCCTCCTTCAACTTTGATTCTGATTAAATCACAAATTCAGAGAAAACCATCTGTCAATATCTATCGCCAACGACATTCCGTTAAATTTATTATTGAACTCTTTTCCTTCTGATATTCAACTTGATAGAACCTCTATCATTCTGAACATTTCAACAATTTCTTCATTATCAAAACCCTCTGTCCCATTTTTATCTACTCACTTTACCCATTCGTAAATGAATGAATTCTTCGAACAACTTTGAACAGGCCACTTATGAACTCCGAATATTCTTATCATAACACAACACATCTACCAGAAACTCACGCTGTCATTCTTGTCAAATACCCTTTTCAATCGAACAGGATACAACAGGAGATCACCACTATTTTAACAAAAGAAACATTTTAATAAACCTAGCCTATCCACTCCAAGGATGACAGATCTCAATCCTATTGACAACCAGTTTCTCTAATATATTCCCTCATATCATACAATGACATGACGCTAATATGACTTGAAATTATTTCGACGTTTCTAATTTACAGATATGACACATACGTCAACTCATTCTATATCGGATATATCTAACTAACTCACCATCAATTCAGAATATCTTTATCATTGATGGATATGAACATAATTAATCTGGAGACTCTTCGTTAACAACTTCTGAAAGAACACTTTCAAAATCTGAGAACATTAATCGTAAATATTTCCCTATATCTTTTTAATCTTAGTAACATTCGTTCAGACATTAACAGCGAATAAATCACTTCATTCAACATTAAATATATTTTACTAATCCACCATCTATTTGGAATAACCTTATCATTGATTAATATGAATATAATTACTTGGGGAAGCCAACTATTATCTCCAACAACATAACTTCTGAAATGACGCTTTCATAACTTGGACAGATGAATTTTAAATATTCTCCTTCTTACCAATAGAACCCTCTTTCAACAAACTTTCCCTCTCAGAAATGAATGTCATTATACTATCGCGTGACACTCCACTTCACATCACTATTAGATAATACTCATTTAATCAATAGAGACTTTTACCAGTCACAATAAAAATAATCACTCCTTGACACCTAGGAAGGTCCTTGTAAATCCATGGATCATTATCAATGGTAGAATTATCCAATATTCGAATACTTTATCGTTTACATTTGGAACATCCATTTTATACCACTTTAATCACTTTGGTACTAGATCTGTCAACATAAAAAAAACATGGCCAAACCTTCCAATTCTCATAAATAACCTACTTCCAAAGAACAATTATACAACATGGAACTTTGGAACCACAAACTCAATTACTGTGGCCTTGATATAGTAAATTTACCAGAGTCCATCTCTGTCATCCCTATATACCTATCGAATAACCCATATTTTGTCTAACTGGATGGAATGAGAGACTCATCCTGGTCATAACAGAAGGAAATACCTTCGTACTAGACCTGTTTTACTCTATCTCAAGGAATGGTCGATCTAAATTCTAATCGCAGCCCTCTGAGACATCCTGTCTAATTTCTTTCAATAACAATGACAATCAACGTATTATGACATACACAACGTTCAAGCGTCTCATTCTTAGAACTAAGACTGATATCACTTTCAAATCAATCTGTGACTTAACCTCATTATTGAACACACGATCACATTCCACTAATTGATAATTTACTAACTCACCATCTATTTGAAATAGCTTTATCTTTGATTGTCAGGGAACATAGCTACTCGATGAATCCAATTATTTTCCTATTAACATGATAACTTCTTAAATGACAGTCTCGAACGTGGAAATATGAACATTAAACATATTTTTCATCACAAGCGTCATTTATAAGAGGCGTTCTGAACACTCCACCAGCAGGTGTCATTCATTCCATCATCTCTTTGTTTGTAATAATAGGAATAGACGCGTCATATTGTCATCTTCATTCTTCCACATACAGATATTATCCATTTTAATGATCACAAACCAGTATTAACCCTATCGTTGAGAATAAATACAACCAGTGTATTCTAACCTGTACTTTACAAAATAGGATCGGAAACCAGTCGGGAAATACGCAACCCCAAATTCTCATCAAATCAAATACGCCGATCACTTACCAGTGAGCCTTCATTAACACTGACTGTCAAAGTCTGATCACTATTTCTACACCATTATTCATTGCCTGAAGACCTTCCTTGAACATAACTTACCAGATGACTAAATAACTTCATTTCGATACCACCAGATCTGATGATTTTGTGAATTACATCACCTAACAGTAACGTTCTAGATCTATACGTACTTATTTTACTATTACTGGCTTATCTTTACTTTGAAATATCTTTAAGATCTCTGACATTGTCTTCTCCTTTTATCAATTCCAAAGGCTACCGTTATATAGGGGTAATTGTAATCAGGGCAGTCCAATGTGATCACTTGCTAGTAATACAACTCCTCTCTTTTAAAAAACCATCGATGATCTATTTAAGCCTGTATCAGCCATTCTTCTTTTCAATATCACATTGATTGTACATTTCAGATCGATTGAATTGACGTCAAATCATTGTAAACCGACTCTATAACCATGACTACATTCAATTGGTGTTTAAGTAATATGAATACTCAACTTTTTAACGCTCGATCATGTCAACTAACACTTGAACAACCCAGCTCAAGGCTTCCTCTGGTATTCAGATCTCCAGTAAATCTAGGTGAATAATCGTACTGACCTCGATACTTCAGACTTCATTTTAATGACAATTGACCTTAATTACCCTAGCCCTAGTCTAATTCGCATTTGTATCTGTTATACTTGTCACTCATCACTTTCTCCTTTCTCACCTCTCTTCCTTGTTTCTTCAACTAGGGAATACTTTTTTTTTTCAAATTTCGATTCTCGAGAAAAAGAGATTTGATGCAATTCAATCAACTACACGATTACTTTAACTAACAGATATAACTTACATTTCCAATGAACTTCAGAGCTGACTGAAAAGAGTACATTTACTACTTCCAAGCACGATGCCCAATTCATAGAATGAAGGGACAAGATAGAGATATGACTAAAGGATGAGTGCCGTATTGCTGATTAGCACTCCTTCCATCAGTTTACTATTATTCCCTGGTAGTTTACCAAATACGTACAGATTAGAATGTTTTAACTCCAATAACTCCTGAGCAGCTTTCTTGAGCTGGATCTTCCTTCAAAATGGAATATCTTTCAAAGGCTCAGAATTGCCTTCTTTCCATGCATGAAACAACACTATACGCTACTATCAATGGTATATTGTGCTAAGAATAATACGGAATATTATCTCCAACTTTTACGAGGTATTGAGAACGTTCGTAACTATGAACTTGATTCCATTTATGTCAACTATTTTTCCATTCAAACTATGTAAAATAGGCTCATCCAATCGGTCAAGTATCTCTGATGGTATCCAATACTCAAGCCGTCTGGTTTTTCATTAAAATCATCAGAATTTGTTTTCACTCCAACATCCTACATTGTCTGCCTTTTGAATCCCTCCGACCATTCATAGAAACTCAATCTATAATACAACGAATAAGAGGATACAAGCTACAATCTAACACTACTGAAAAAGCTTTAAAACCTATCCTCCCAACTCCGGAAAATGATTTGGACTATGAAGTCCCCCATCAGAGTGGGACGATATGTTGGAAGGCGATTCATCTTTATATCTGTTGGAAGCTAAGATTAGAGAAGGAGCGGTACCGGTTTACAATTTGACACTCATGTCAAATTAGACATGTGTAAAGAACAATATTTTCCAGATACTTCTCTCAGCTGGAAGTTTTTCTGTTTTATATATTACTTTGTAAGAAAAGTAGAATATACTATTAATGTTTTATTGTGCCAGTGCTTGCAACAGTCCGCACAACTCAAACTAATTAAACTCATATCACGTCTGGAAAAGCTACCTACGCAGAATCATCCAAACATCGACAAGCTACACATATTATAGACCATATTACGAGATATTCTTATAAAAGAAGGTAAAACCGTACTACTTTACTCTATATATAATTCACAAGCACCTATAAACCAGCAAATACCTCGCAATCTCTAACATTGGGTTGTCAAATCCACGCCTTTCAGGCCCAGAAGTCCATCGAACATGCACTAAACGTTAAACGTTTCTGCTGCTCTGTTTCTCCATTCGTGTCACTTTCGCCTATAAATATCTGGAGGGCATATTCTATGTAAAAGGTGCATGCATGGACTGAAGGAATAATAGAAGAAAAGAAAAACATTAAAAAGGGTTATATGCTTATATCGAGTAGTAGATATATCAACACTTGCACTGAAAAAAGATAGGCCCCCGTCGACTATTGACTTATTTATAGTAAAATCAGTCTTGCTTGGAAAAAATCAAAGAAAGAACAAAATTCTTTTAAAAAGTTTGGTTTAACAGCCTAGGAGCAATTAGGCTTTTGATTGGGCCAATTACACCCAGTTAATACTTGATTGTTATAAGCGTAAGCAAAACAAGTAGTGCCAGCAGCACAGGAAGTTGACGTCCAGGACCCGTTTTCACAAACGGCATAGTTTCCTGCCGAATCACAGGCTGTTTGACCGGTCGAACATGTACTCTGGCCATTGTATAATCCCTGTGAGTACAAATCATTTAAGTGACAGGCCTGCTCCAATGCAGATGTCGCAGTGGAAGTAGAGGTTGTAGTGGTCTTAGTTGACGATGACTTAGTAGTTGTTGTGGGCGATAAGGTTGTAGGCTTTGATGTGGTACTAGTTGTAGTAGTCGTTGTCTTCGAAGTAGTGGTGCTGGTCTTAGACGTAGTCGTAGGTGTCGTTGGTGTCGTTGTAGTTGTTTTCGAGGTAGTTGTCTTCGAAGTAGTTGTAGTGCTAGTACTAGAACTAGCATATTCCTCTAGAATTGATTTCATCCAATGAACGTAAGTAGAGCCATCGACCTTATTAGACCATGCTTGTGAAGCATCCCAAAGAGATATACCTCCGAAGTTAGCATTCTCCGAGACTGTCTGTACCATTGATCTTATAACACTCATGTCAGAGATATATCCACTGCCAGCAGCGCTTGCACCACCAGGTAAACCCACGAAAAGTTTTATGTCCCTATTAGGTGAAACGGTCTTCGCAAAATTAGCCCAGGTATCAAAATTAAATTGTTTATCAACATTGCAGTAGTTATTATAAAATTGGATGAAAGCAAAATCGACATCAGCATTACTCAATAAGTTGCCCACAGAGGCATCTGGATACACACACTGTGGTGCTGCACCAATATAGTATGTTTTGGAACCGGATTTGAACAAAGTTCTTAACTTGGTAACCAAAGCTGCATAACCAGTTGGGTTGTTGTTTTCAATGTCGAAATCGAAACCATCAACAATGGAATCATCGAATGGACGATTCGAAACGCCCGAGCCCTCACCAAAAGTGGCCCACAGAGTGTCAGCAAATGTTTCCGCCTCAGCTTCACTAGAAAATCCATATGATCCAACCGCACCACCAAGGGATAATAATACTTTCTTACCTAGTGATTGACAAGTTTTAATATCAGCAGCAATTTGTGTGCAGTGTAACAAAGTAGAGCCAGGGAAAGTAGTACCACATGCGTTGGCAAAATTCAAACCTAGATCTGGGAAATTATTGAGGAAGGATAGCAAAAAGATGTCCGCGTCAGAGGACTGACAATAATTTGCTAGGTTTGTCTGGCTACCATAGGAGTTTTGTCCCCAATAAACTGCAACATTGGTGTTAGAATTGATGTCGAATGCCACAACGGTAGTGAAGGTGGCAGCGAGAAGTATAAAAATGTTATTGATAAGTGTCACGGATAGCAAGTGCATTGTGTGATGCTTGATGTTGACAATAATTATGATACTAGCTTGAAAATGGTTGCTTCTTAAATACCATTTTCTACTGGTAGTAGAGTACGATTAATAAATCTTCGAGGGGATACTGAAGTAATTCTGTCACACGAGTTGTAGTTACATCATGAGAGGTATATGAGAACTGACATTTCCACAACTGCACAACAACACTCAACATTAAAAGAAATTATGCTAACGAGACCCTATGGATGATGTTGAAGGCCAAGGATTGAACTTGGACAAGCTTGTATACACTCTTAGTGACGGCGTGATGTTATATGAAAAATAATGGTAATGGGAATCACTAAAATTTCACAGTTCACATAAAGATGTCGTATAATTTGTGTCTCCCTAATACAAAGAGTTATTATGATGCCAATTCGGTTTGACATCGTCTAAAACCGGAAATAGAAAAAAGATGGGATGATTGATACGTAATGGTGGTCCAATTGCTGTAAACAAGAAGTCTTTCAGTACTCATATTTTTTCAACTACCAACACATGTGAATGTCCTGAATTTGGATAACATTTATCAGTCCGTAATCATCACATTACTGGATAAACAGACCACAAATGGCAGTTCATAGTTGGGATGTGACTGTATCAAGGTCGGCTAGAAAAATGAGAGGGTTAATGATAAATATAGTACTGAAGGGGCCTTCTCACTTGTCTACTCAAAAATACTCTCATTAGACGAGATGAACGCTTAATTCCATGATGCCGCCAAGACATATCGGGACAAAACTGTTAATACAGTTGATGAAGGCGAATTGTCTCAAAAAAAAAAAAAAAAAAAGAAACACCAATAGCACACATGCGGTACAACCATTTTTAGCATTCATACTCATATGATGAAGAATAATCTCGCATGCCCCTTACAGCTGAAGATGGACCACTTGAACGACCTCATTGTGAAAATTGTTGAGAGACAAAAGGAAATGCTAATAATTCATAAACATTGTGAGACATCATTCCTTTTTCACTACAGTAACAAGTGTGTTCTGACGCCTTTGTAAGGAGGCATTCATGGTTTAGTTGTGTCCAATAAGGGATAGCTCTCTTGAACTTTATTACAGCCTGCCTATAGAAAGTAGTAGTAATAATATTGAACGGATTCAGGAAAATTAAACTATTAGACCGTCAAAAATGGAGAGCATTACGGGTAGTATAGAAGAGAAGTGTCTGGTTTTCAGCTAAAAACATCATATACAAGATGGCATATAGTCGATGTGCAAGGGAAGCTATCGCACGTTATAAATAGAAAACAGATTGTGGCACAAAGATAATGCAGCACTAACCTAATTAAAATCAAAAAAATTTGATAAAGCTAAAATTGCATAGCTAATATTGTCTTTTGCCATTTACGTTGCACCACTTCCTTCTTTTCTTGACAACAGTTGGTTTTCTCTAGTATAGCCGAAAAGCTTTCTTTGGAATCCCATTTGCTGTGAAAAACATACACAGCTTCTAATATGATCCAATTTTTGCCACGAATATAGTGCAAATATCAAAGACCTCAGCATAAATTTTTTTATTCAGTCCACGTTTGCCGGGGCACTTGACTTTAGTTGTATAGTAGGTATAAGGATGAGTTGATACCTGTGGTTCCCACAAAAATTATGATGACTCGATAGAAAGAGGATACCGAAGTGGCACATCATAGTACATAATATAATTGGTTGAAATTAAAACAGCGTTTTTAGTAGTAATTACTCTTGAATCTCAGACAATATTCACAGAATATAGCAGAGCATGGAAATTGGAAGCTTGGATGCATAGGAACCTATAAAAAATTTCTCTGACTATGGTATAACGATTTCTTACTGACAGGGACATTCATTGGCATATGAAGTTGAATGTCTCTTTGTAGCATATGCATTATATTTATTAGCTTCTTGAACCAACGCAGCAGAAGTTAAATTTCCTTCACCTGTAAGGAGAAATTCCTTTAAACGAATGTGAGTGAAATATAGCTAAACCAAGCTGAAATACTATTTCAAACGAAGGAAGGGGATATTTAGTAATGCGACGGAGATATGCTGACTGGATATAATGATACAGTGCCATCCGCTCCAGTAAAAGTAGTCTTTTCTGTTGATTCTTACAGTCCACATGTAGTACGTCCTAGCTAAGTGTAGAGCTCTTCATAGCATGCCGCCCATTAATTATATGTCATATAGCTTGTTGATGTGACAAACTCATATAAACTAACTCGACGTAACCTTATACAAACGACCAATCAGAGCATAGTGAAGTTAGGGAGCTCCCAAGTTTTAGCTCGTCACCATTAGTGTACCTGATATACTGGTCAGAAGGCAATGATACTAAATCATAAAATGATATATGTCTTAATGGAACAATCTAGTTTGAAATCATTACAATAAGTTTATTTAATACCTACTTTCCTGTCCCAAAAAGTGAGCAAAATCGAAAATACCGAGGATTCTAACCAAAAGTAAGCGGCATTCATAGTCTCAATAATTTGTGATTTGGGCATTGTACTTCAGCTACGACTGGTGAATAACAGGCACATTTGGTCCTTTATTAAGAAGTTTATTCTGCTCCCGCCATACCAACTTAATTGAATGATGGTTTAAATGATTTGCGGCCCTCGAATTTTAAAATTAGGAGAATATCGCTATTCCGCTTTTAAGAAATTGCTTATTAAAAGAGAAAAACCAAACGATTTTTAGTAAAGAAACAAATTTAATACTTGCGTGTTTCACGTCTATTTGCTCTGGGTGTCAACTTAGATTTATTATTACAATTTAGAATGGAAACCAGAGGCAAACTGAAAAAGTACAAGTGTCAATACGAAGGATGTGGGAAAGAGTACGATAGGCCATGTTTACTACAACAGCATCGTTGCTCTCATACAAACGAAAGACCATACGTATGTGAAGAGCCTGGCTGCGGCAAAAGGTTTATGAGACCATGTCACTTGCGGGTACACTTGTGGACCCATGCCCAAGTAAAACCTAGAAAGTGTATGTTATGTGGGAAGGGATTCATTACGAATCAGCAACTGACCAGACATTTGGCAACGCATGAAAAACGTGCCAAAAGACAGCAAGACAAAGAGCTTAATGAGCTTTTGAAGCATGAAATGAAGGGGCATAGTAAGGCGAAAGTGAAGAGTCCGACAAAAGAGGAAACTGATGTAGGCATGTTAGATGTCTGTACATCCATAGCGCCACAAGCTGATGTTAAAGTCGCGCCGTTAAATTGCCCATATGAAGACTGTTCCAGTGTGTTGAAGCCAGGAGATGATTTGATTAATCATTTACTGGAAAACCACTTGGTTAGTAAATTGACGCATGGAATTCATGATGAACCGGAACATCACGTTCTAGAACACAGGCAGGAAGATGTCGGAAACATGCTAAACTCACCCTTGCGTGAATTAACTAGTTTAAGCGCAAAGACTTCACCGGATTCACTCGACTTGTCAGTAGATTCCCCTGCAAGCAATGACGACGGTAATATTGAGGTTATGGAATGGAGTGATTTAAGATGTAAAGAAAAATTTTGTTCTGGATTATGTCCTTTCACTTCACTATTTGACCTTCTAGAGCATTATGATCAATTCCACGCCTTCGTACCTTCTTCGTTGGTGCAATACGGGTATCTTTACGTGTATTGTCCACAAGAGTTATCCAACACAAATCCAAATACTTTCGCGGTTAAACAAGAAATGATTTCTTCCTTTGAAAATGCACTAAAGCTTAAGTAAAGGTTGTATAGTTATTAAATAAAATGAAATTTTGCCCCGCCTAATTTTACAAATGTTGGGGCTTATATTAACAGCAGTATGAAAGATTTGCAAATCTCTACGAAGATAAAATACACAGTAAATATACAGGAATCTGGAGAAGAAACCAACCTCTTTGCTCACACCTTGTTTCCCCAGATTGTTTCGCCAAAAAATTCAACTACACACAATTGTCGGTTACTAAACTTTTCAGCATATTTCTTCCCATGTTATTTCCCATTCCTATAGATAACAACCGGAAAAACTGCTTATTTCCTATGAAATTACCTAAATTCTCGCACGGTTTTTCTCTCGGGTAACTTTATCCCGGCCTCGATAAGACGAACACCCGCAGGAAATACCAAATCGTAACATATTTATTCCGCTTATTTCATCATAGCTCCACGGGTTATTCTGAGGAAATGGTGCCTTTTTTTTGGTTTCTGTTTTATACCGACCATGAAACCCCTCCGCATTAATTGAAAAATTTTAACTGAAAAATTTTTCTCTTTCGTCGTCGAACGCCGTCCGGACAGAAACAGATAGAGTATTCGATGAGTTTCTTTCATTTTTGGTGAAAGGTTGCTTTAGGATGGCTAAGAGTTGAAGGGAGAAGTCCAGCATGAATATGTTACACGAAGCGGACGACGACCTCGTCCTCGTCGTCCGGACAAGATACCGTATATGCACGCCATTATTCGCGATTTTTGTCAAGGTAAACTTCACGACGGTTAAAATATTCTTTGATATATAAAGGAACCTTGATTCTTGTTGGTAGCTTTTTTTGCTTGGAGACATTTCAATTGCTTGTATCTTATTCGTTATTATAGTACTGTAAATAGTTCAATTTATATATATCCACTACAAAAATGGTTCACTTAGGTCCAAAAAAGCCACCTGCTAGAAAAGGTTCTATGGCTGATGTCCCACAAAATCTATTAGATGAAATTCACGAATTAGAAAACTTATTCAGTGTTTCTAACGAAAAATTACAAGAAATTACCAAGCACTTCATCACTGAATTAGATAAAGGTCTATCTAAGAAGGGTGGTAACATTCCAATGATTCCAGGTTGGGTTATGGAATACCCAACTGGTACTGAATCCGGTGATTTCTTGGCCATTGATTTAGGTGGTACCAATTTAAGAGTTGTCTTAATCAAATTAGGTGGTGACCGTACTTTCGATTCCACTCAATCCAAGTACAAAATTCCAGAAGAAATGAGAACTTCTCAAAACCGTGATGATATCTTCGGTTTCATTGCTGAATCTTTGAAGGCTTTTGTCGATGAACAGTTCCCACAAGGTGTTGACAAGCCACTACCATTAGGTTTCACTTTCTCTTTCCCAGCTTCTCAAGATAAAATCAACCAAGGTGTTTTACAAAGATGGACTAAAGGTTTCGACATTCCAAACGTCGAAGGCCACGATGTCGTTCCATTATTACAAGAACAAATCGCTAAGAGAAACATCCCAATTGATGTTGTTGCTTTAATTAACGATACTACCGGTACTTTGGTCGCTTCCTTATACACTGATGCTGACACTAAGATGGGTGTTATCTTCGGCACTGGTGTTAACGGTGCCTACTACGATGTCGTTTCTGACATTGAAAAGTTACAAGGTAGATTAGCTGATGATATTCCAAATGACTCTCCAATGGCAATCAACTGTGAATATGGTTCTTTCGACAATGAGCATGTTGTTTTACCAAGAAATAAGTTCGATCTTGTCATTGATGAGGAATCTCCAAGACCAGGTCAACAAGCTTTCGAAAAGATGACTTCCGGTTATTACTTAGGTGAATTACTACGTTTAGCTTTACTTGAATTACACGGTAAAGGATTAATTTTCCAAAACCAAGATATCTCTAAATTAAAGCAAGCATACGTCATGGATACCTCTTATCCATCTAGAATTGAAGAAGATCCATTCGAAAACTTAGAAGACACTGATGAATTATTACAAACAGATTTAGGTATCTCCACCTCCGTTCCAGAACGTAAGTTGATTAGACATTTATGTGAATTGATTGGTACCAGAGCTGCTAGATTGTCCGTCTGTGGTATTGCTGCTATCTGTCAAAAGAGAAACTACGCTTCTGGTAGTATCGCTTGTGATGGTTCTGTTTTCAACAGATACCCAGGCTTCCAAGAAAAGGCTGCCCAAGCTTTAAGAGACATTTACGGTTGGACCCCAGGGTCACCAGCTTCCTACCCAATCAAGTTGCATGCTGCTGAAGATGGTTCTGGTGCTGGTGCTGCTATTATTGCTGCTTTAGCTCAAAAGAGATTAGCTGCTGGTAAGTCTGTCGGTGTCATTGGTGCCTAAAGCTTAACTGATGAAAAATTGCTTTGCAAATTTTAAATTTATTATGTTTTTATGATTGTTAATTATATTTTTTTTTATATATTTCTACTTATTAAACCTGATAAAGTTATGATATAGTAATTACAAGTATTCGTTTCCCTTTATAAGAAATGTATATCTTTTCTATTCATTGTTATTTATGTAAAATGCTGGTTTGAGATGTCAGTACTCTTCGTAAAACTTGACGCCAATTTTTACTCTCTCAAAATTTCCCTTAGACAGCTTCCTAACTTTCTTCTGTAGCTGAATAATTCTTGCACGGACACTAGCACTTGTTTTCAGTTCATCTTTGCTTATTCGTACATAAACTTCAATTTCGCGAGGCTTGTGTTTAGTAATATTTTCATTGCCGTTCTCGTGTTCGTTCTTGATGGTTAAACTGCTGATATTTAGTGCTTCCTCTTTTCTATTTGAAACAACAAAATCGAAAACATTTTCTCTGATATTTCCACCAGGATGTACACCACAGATAACATACATTATTGTACCAATGTATTTTGTCCACCAAACTATCCTCTTGGCTTCCACTTTAGAGCTATGGCGCAGCACAAGGGCCTCTAAATTACGCATGTACTTCTCTTCCAAATCTGGAATATTTCCACCCCACCTACAACATAAGGCTATACCTATCAATGCTCTTGCCCTATGTGATAAGCCATGACATCCCGCTATTATACCTCTTGTTGCAACATGTAGTGCTGCAGTTGGTTGTAATTCTTTTGGATAGGATGCGTGGACAAAGGCAAGGTTACAGAGAGCAGGAGCAATTCTGCTACGTACGATCTCTGGAATGTCATCATCAGGTATTGCTGTCTCCAGTAGAGCTAGATATCTGGATGCTAATAAAGGAGCATATGGTCTAGAGGCCATTAACAGTGGATCTTCTGCTCGGACTTCCCTAGGTAGAATCGAATATAAAGAACCTTCTCTGACACCACCCTCACTGAAATATATTGTATTAAGCTTTGGCAAGGCATCAAAAACAGCCGACATGAGCAATCCTACAGCAGGTAATTGTTTGGCCCGTTTATCAGATAGCTTAAAAATTTTAGTTCCTTGAGTATCTGGAATCCTGCCTTTAACAAATAGATAATCACACATACCAGAAAATTCATCATATGGATAAGCTAACCCATTGACAATCGTTTGAATTGGGTAATCAGGAGTCTGGGCCAATAGCAGGTGGCCCATACTTCTAATACCACCACCTCTAGTCATAAGATCAAAACCACCATTTTCCTCTGCATAGCTGATTAGGCTTTCTGGTATCTTTATCTTTGTTAACAGATCATGGCAAGCTTCCTTTATTTCAAAAAACAGTTTTTTACTATCCTCTGTTTTCATCCTTCTAGTAAGTGAACTAGATCCGTACGGTAGCGTCAAAGGAGTTGAGGATTGCAATATTTCACCATCAGAACACTGAATCCAAGAAATCTTGCATGTACCACTACCAAGATCAAAGTACAATCCACTTACGATATTAAAAGAAGATACAACACCGTATACACCTGTTCTAACTTCATCTTCAGCAGAAAGAACTTCCACATTCCACCCTGTACTTCTGTATATGGCTCTGACAAATTCTTCTACGTTTATAGCGTTTCTAATAGCTTCAGTACCAATCACACGCACACTGGTTTCAGGGACCCCAAAATCCTCACAAATTAACCTGAACCTTTTCATTGCAGCGCAAACTTCATCGATGATATCAGCTGGGATTGGAACTTGTTCTTGATTTTCAATGGAATATTGAAGGTCGTATAGGGGGATTCCCACTCTATCCTTAAACACACATGGCATAATTCTTGCATGATGAGCAGCTTTCGAAGAGATGCTGAATCTTATACCATTACTGCCGATATCAACTACGCCGCACAAGTTTCTCGACACAACTTCGGTTTCAGTATCGTTATCAGATATGGCAGACATTGAATTACAGCTTCGAGAACAAAGTGTTTGGCAAAGGCTTTCAAATCAACTGAGACAAAATAAGATGAAGTATAATAACCACTTCTTTTCAATGTATCAGCGGTTTCTTGATTTCCATCAATCGTAGAAAATCGAAGAACTTACTATTCTTCAATTTCCGAAGGATCTTTTAGCGATAACGGACATCATATTAAACGGCGTAGTGATAAGAGATATACAGAATGCCGGTAATACAAGATAGTTAAGTAATATATATATATAATATCAATATATAGGTAGTGGTGCTAGCAAATATCCACATTGGATCCTAGGAAGTCAAAATCGGCGTCACTGTCACTGATGGTATCGGCATTGGCGTAGTCGGAGACCAATTCAGACAGCATTTCAACATTTTCCTTCTTTGAGTTCACAGGGCGCTCTTGTTGTACTTTCCCTCCTTCTAGGAATGGGTTATCACTAATATTACTGCTCGATGATATGACTACCTCTTCTATATTCGCATGTGCAGAATACAGGTTGTCATATGCCACAGTATCATGGTTATGGTTACCATTCTCGGATAATAACTGGGATTGAACAGTTGCGACATCATTATCACGCTCACCAAGATCTTCATGCCATTCTTCCGCTCTAGTGCCAGGAAGCCTTTTATTGGACAACTTTACAGCCTCGTGTCCACTTCGATAGATTGGGGACTGTCTATGCAAGGCATCATGTTCTGATAAATTCTTAGATTTACCAGTAATCGCAGCATTTTTTCTCAACTTTATAGATTCTTTCGGAATTCCTTCTTTACAGCAGAGGTGTCTACATCTTTTTCGATCTTTACACGTATGGTTACACTGATAGTTCCCATTTTCCATCAATTTTCGTCCTGTCGAAAGTTTTGGAGAACTAACATTCTTCCCTGAAATGTCGCGCTCCTCCGCCTTTTTTTCTGCTAGATAAGTAAATATGATATCGTCAGAGCTGAGTGATAAATTATCACTTTCACTTCCAAAAGTGTCTACAGTTGAGAAGCGGTTTGCAGAAGTCATATTATCTGCACTATTTGAAAGTATAGAGGCATAGTTTGTTGGAAGATCAGTTACTGTAAACGTAAACTCTTTTCCTATGCCTGCTACTTCTTGACAGTGGACTGCAAACTTTAGTTTATCCGTTTTGGACTTCATAACACAGTTAATCTTAAAGGATCTTGGGTATTCTAACTGAGAAAGTTGGATTCTCCTAAAGTCTATTAACAGCCCGCTATCACTGAAGATTATGATGTGTAGTGATAAGTGGTTTCCATGCCATATCGATGACTTGAAGGAGGCACTAACTTCAACTTTAAAAGTAATGTCCAAACTGTTCTCTGTGGTGATTGAACAGTAATCTAACTTCCCTCTAATATTTAGTAAAGGCAGTAAGGAAACATCTTTTTTTATCTTGTTTCCTGCACCTGTGTTTAAACCTAGATAATACTCAATTTGATTTTCCATCAAGTTTCCCAAATCTTCAAGAGTTGTAACTCCATGATTCAAAAGCTTTCTCACTGACACAAGGCCAATAGTTTTTAGTTGTCTTAGAACAGCTGCCGAGTCTTCCCAGCAATTACCATTTACGCTTCTTAATAAATACAGTGTACTTTCTAAGGATGGGCCATCTTTTCTTTCAATAAACATATCAGTTAAACATTTTAGCAACCTATAGCAATGTTTAAACGTCCGCATTTTGTCTTGAACCAAAGTTTGATGTAACTTATATGCCCAATCGAATGATGGAAACTCTAATCCTCCCAACTCATATTGAATTATTAATGAAACTTTTTGACTAGTTTTGTCAATGATCTGACTTTGTTTATTCTGCGTAAAATATGGGTATCGTATCAAAGGCGATAAATTTATCTCTTTATATAATTTCCTTTCGTTTTGTCTTATTCTTATATCCTCAAATTCTTTCGACGTAACTAACAACTTTAGAACATCTTCTACGCCTAGATAGTCTGTGGCATGAAGAAATGTTTTCATTGTCTCGAATGATATGTAATGTCGCACCATAGCATGACCATATGAAGTACATCTGAATGATGCCTCATTGTATTCAATCAACTGTTCTTTTAAAAGATTGTCAAGCAACGATTGACAAAACAAAGTTAATTGGGCTTCAGCATCTTCTCCACGTTTCAGAAATCTATTCAACTGATAATAAGAAGATCTATTTTTCATGAACCTAACGTAGAAAAATGTGCTTTTCAACCAAGCTATGGCATTTGCTGTCGTGGAAACTGTCCCCAAGGATATCTCAGAACAAAGATGCTCAATGAGATTTAGGTGCAATTTGCTCTCTAGTATATCGTTACCACTCACTAGATTTTCATAAATTGATTTCATATTAAAATCTGTCATAATAACAGCGCAACCTTCATTTTCAAACTGAGGTCTACCTGCTCTTCCGACCATCTGTAAAATTTCTAAATTTGAGTATTCCTTAGTTTCTGAAATATTCCACATGCGTGTGCCCTTAATTATGACTAGATATGCAGGCAAATTAACTCCTATCGCCAGTGTAGAGGTTGAACACAGAATTTTGATTTTACCATTTATAAATTCATTCTCCACTAAAGTTCTATCTTTTAGAGACAATCCTGCATTGTGGAAGGCAATTCCCTTGGACGTACAATCGTTGAGTAGCTTATCGTCATATCTTGAATATGAACCCTTCGTACCATAAACAGGCGAATTTTGGGATAGATACTTAGAGGTTGAAATTGTTGAAGCTCTTGTGGGACAAAAAACCAAAATTGGTTTGTCTCTGCCATATTTTTCTATGATATCCATTAATTTCGAGTTATAAAGTACGTCTTTTTGGAAATCATTCTTACAGTTAAGTGTATATCCACATACGTATTTTTTAAGTTGTACTTGCCTATAAGAATCGTCAAATTTCAACACCAAAGAAGACGCCTTTGGAGAATTTAACCATTTTCCAATGTCTTCACTGTTTGGTATAGTCGCGCTGACTGCAATTATCCTTATATTTCGACACATTCGACTCATTCGAGTTATGACAACTTCCAATGTAGCCCCACGATTTTCACCTAAGATATGAATCTCATCAATTAAGATTAGTTTGAACAATTCGAATAATCGACTATAATCTTTCCATTTTCTAGTCATTAGATCCCATTTTTCAGGCGTTGTTATTATAATATTTGATTTTTTAACTTTGTCAGTTTCAAGAAAAGAGGTGTCACTCGTCAGCATCCCAACAGAGAAGTTTATGAATTTATTATTCCATTTATTGAAAATTTCAGAGCACAAAGACTTTGTTGGTGCAATATAAAGGATTTTCAAGTTCTCTATTATGACCTGTGGTATTCTTAGTAGCTGTAATATGGCTAATTCAAATAGCACTGTCTTTCCTGATCCCGTAGGAGACGAAATTACACAATTATTATCGCATTCGTAGATGTGTTTAAATGATTCAGATTGCATTCTATTGAAATGGGTAAATTGGAAAATGTTCTGAGAGGAATCTGGTAATACCGAGGTAGGGGTTAACTCGTGTTTTTTTTTTATTGTAAGTCTCCTCTTGCTATTATTATTGATAAAATCGTCGTTCTTGAATTGTACATCATGACTTATCTGTGTATCATCTTGATCGATAGAAAAATCGTCAGAACAGTTAGATCTATTTAAAAAGGTGTCTGTATTGGTAGAATAGGATTCATCACTACCGTATTCGTCATCTAGCAAAGGGTTATGAGAAAGACTTATCTTGAAAGGCTTGTCTTGATCGTTTCTTTTCGACTTTTTCCTTTGTGGTCGTTTTCCATGCCCTTAAGTAATCCCATAGTCAGTTAATTGCACATATATCTCATAATATAGAAAGGTGTGAAGCTATCTTGTATAAATACTTTCAAACCCGGAGCCGCCGAGGGCATCAAACTTAGTCCCCATGTTACGACAAAGGGAGAATAAGATTCAATGTTCAAAATCAGAAGAGTGTACAAGATCTCTTATCCACTCGTAGAAATCTATTTAACGCAGGTTCTTTTGTTGAGCTCTCTTATTTGAACTAGTGTAAAAGTGGTCTAAACAATATCAAAAAGTTTCAAATAGGGTTTTCTTTATAACACCGAAAAATAAAGACCTGAAGGTATAAAGCAACATATATAAACAGAACTTCCACAAAGCCGAATATATTAATTCTGATACGATGAGTGCCAGTGAAGAAGGCCATTCTGGTCAAACTACGGAGACTTTGGCGAAGGACTTGGAGATTTCACTGACGGAGAGTGAGGATGAAGGCACTATGGGCCAGGTGGAGGAGGATACTGATGAAGAGGATTTACTCGGATATGAGGAGACGTTTGATGAAGAAGCTGTGGATGATGACGCTATCAGAGATGCAGCTTCTTCATTATTGATGGAAGTCACCTCAAAGATACTGGTGCACTATAAAGATGATAGTTTCCTGTTGTTTAAGTATGAAAAAGAGGGTAGTAATGAGGACGAAGGGTACACAGTAATGCTAGAAGACCCCAAGCTTTCTAATACACCATGTAATACGCTAATGTCACAAATTCGTTCTTTTTTAGAGAGACACTACAACAAATTGATGTTTAACAGTAAAGAGATACTATTGGATATCCCTGTGCTGGACATAACCATCAATGAAGACAATATTTACAATAATCAAATTTCTTTTGCTGATATCCAGACAATTTTCAAGATCTTAAAGGAAAGATCAGAGAATAATCATGAAATGGAGCTGCCAGAATGCCTGGAGGCAACGATTACTTTAAAGCCAAGATTTGTATCGCGTTATAATGCTCTTGTAGAGCTCACTGAGAGTTCGGCCACACTCAGTAATATTAAACCTTTCTCTAATAATGAGGACAACCCCGTCATATTAGATGATACGGCGTCAGAAGTAATTGTGATGGAATTGGATGAAAACGAGCACGCTAAGGCCAAGAACACAGAATCAAAAATCAGTAATATCGATTCTGAAAGTGACGATGAAATACTAGAAATAGACGTAGCTGGAAAATAGGGACTGGAGGTTTACTCCTCAATATATAGTTAAATACTTGTGTATTATGGTTTATATGAGTTAATCAAATATAAAGCGGTAAGTCATGGAAAATCAAAAGCTTGATTTATTATCCTTAAGAAGTGACGGAAAAGAAGGTACTATCAAAGGATACACCAACTTCAAAACGTGTCCTGGTGTGTAGTTCGAGAGTTCGGCCACTATGAGCTTTGAATTGTGGCAAATGGAGGGAGTGGAAGTGTCAGATCCCATGGGCGGCTATGTAGATGGCAAATGTATTAAGGAAAAGCTCAGTTTGAATAGAAAAGCACAAAAGTTGTTGGCTAAGGTATCTAGACAACAGAATTGGCAGGATGTTGTGGTTGAGTCGTTGCCTGTGCAAAGTAACAATTTTCAAAACTTTATGATGGATGTCGTGGCTTTTAGTAATACATCAAGTTTTAGAAGAAGGATAATACAATATAAGGTCTGGTATTCAGCTTATGAGGAGAACAATACTTTGCCAGCAATTGAACTAAAGGAAAAAGTGAAACTGAGTAAAGATTGTAAAGATCTGCTAAATATTAAAAAGAATCTTTCATTTCGCTTGGCCGATTTCATCACAGATAAACCTACGATTAAACTAGATAGCTATGGGAAGTTTCATCTTAATGATTTACTGACTAAAAAAGACCGAGGTATATCACACAAAGTTAGATTTCCTTTAAAAGAATCAAATCTAGACGAGAAGTTGAACAATCTTTTGGATGAGAGGATATCGAAGAGTGTACAGTTCCAGAACAGGAATTATTCCCTTGTCCAGTTCAAGCTCATAGAAACCAGGTCATTTTCTAAGTTTGGATTAGACCTTATATGTGTTAAACGTGGGTCTAATGTAGGTCGAAAGTTTGAATTCAGGCACTGGCACTACAATGACTACAGTGATCCTAATAAAAACTTAGAAACCATTAGCGAATCGATCTACAATAATCTGTTCGACATTAATGTGAGTAAATTAGAATTTTATAAACTTTCTGTGGGTGAAAGTAGCATAAAACATGACTTACCGTTTAAGAGTCGAGTTCGCCAGAGTTGGCATCTGGATAAGATGCTTTTAAAATCATTAGACTGGAATCCATTTAAGAATTTAAAATCTCAAAATGTTTTCGGTTTCTTATATAAACATGATAGCATTTCTTGTGTTGAGTTCAATATCAGAAATAAGAAATTGGTATTTCCATATTTAGTTTCAAGTACCTTGGATTTAATTGATTTAGATAAAAAAAAATTTGGAAACTTGAGGCTGGGTATTACAGAAGTTGAACGCTCCCTTCAAGCTGGCGAGCTGTTGCCCGAGACTGAGTTTAATGACACCAACAGTTCTCCCAATGTAACAACAACTGAACAAATTAGTATGTCCTTAGCTGTTCAAAAAAGATCATTTATTGATGATGACCTGCGATCTACGTTAGATTTTCAGAGGAAGAGAAGAAAGTATATTTCTACAAGAGATAATACCTCTGCTAATTTATTGGCAAGCGGGATTTCGAAAAGACAGGAATCCCCTAAACCAACACAAATTAGAGATAATCATGGGTGTGATACATCATCATTCAAATTGGAAGCACCTCGATTGAGGGTTAATATGGAAAACAGATATTTCATCCTTAACTCGGATAAGTTAGAGGTTAATTATAAACTATTACAGTTGCTACTTTCCGAAAATGAAAATATTCAGATCTTGGAAAGATCACTAGACTTCGATTGTGATTTTATCATGAATTATCAGACTTGTGTCTTTAGAATTAGATTGTCCAACTTTTTCCAACTTTCCAACGGGGGCAAGCTATACTATGAAAACCAATTACAAAGTCTTTTGAAAAATTTCAAAACAATCATAATACTTGTTGAATATTCAGAACTTCTAGAGACTGTAGACCAGGAAGTGTTTTGGAGACTTCGATTTTTTTTGAACTTCCCACAATTCGAAGTTCATTTCGTACCGACTGGAAACAATATAGCTCTACTAAACTGGATAACCATGCTAGTTGTCAGGTTTGCTGAAATGTTTGATGAGGATGAGAGCTTTGAAAGTATTACCGTAGAAGAGCAGATATTATGTGACATTGGCCTTAACATCCTACTAGTTAAGCGGCTACTGAAAAAGTACGACATTCCACAGATATTGAAGCACATTATTGCAAACTCTTGTGACCTGAATGACTATTTGACACCTTCACAACTTACCAGGCTGTCAACACTCATCCATTTGAATTGGTGACGCAGTCATTCTTCCCGCTGTCATTTACCCGGTCACCCTGTCACCGTCGTTATTATTATTTTTCGCAATAAAACTCTTAAAGCATTACTAGTGAAGAAAAATTTGCCACCCTTTAACAACAACGCAATTGAAGAAGTTAGAACTGGATACCATTGAAAACGGTTATATATCATTCCATCAATTGAGAAACATATACACATTACATTATGAATCACGATCCATTTAGCTGGGGCAGACCTTCGGATGAAACTTACGGGAAATATAACACTAGTATTGCCGAAGCATCTCCATATCCTTCAATGAATACACAACAACCTATAGTCACTGGTACATCGGTCATAGCTATGAAATATAACAATGGTGTTATAATTGCTGCTGACAATCTCGGTGCCTATGGGTCTTTGTTACGTTTCACTGATATTGAAAGGTTGATACCTGTGGGCCAAAATACAGTAGTAGGTATATCCGGGGACATTTCTGATATGCAACACATTGAAGAACTTTTAGATGAACTAGAAATTGAAAATAACTATGATAACTCTTCAGCTGACAGTAATGAATGTCTACAGCCAAGTTATGTTTTTGAATATTTAGCTAACGTCATGTACAACCGTAGGTCGAAGATGGACCCATTATGGAATGCTTTGATTGTGGCAGGTCTAGAAGACGACGGTAAGCCTTTCTTAAGATACGTGAATTTACTAGGTGTAACATATTCTTCTCCAACTTTAGCAACAGGTTTTGGTGCCCATTTAGCCGTTCCACTATTAAGACGTGTAATTGACCACGATTCTGACGTCGAAAAGACCACTTTAGAGACAGCGGAAAAGACTATTTTAGAATCATTGAAAGTACTCTACTACAGAGATGCACGTTCTTCCAGAAAGTTCTCCTTGGCCATCCTAGATAAGGATCAAGGCCTCATTATGAAAAAGAATTTAGAAGTGGAAAACATGTCCTGGGAGTTTGCAAGGGATATCAGAGGTTACGGAACACAAAAAGTATAGATTAGCTCTTATTAGTGTATGTAAATATATACTTTAATCTTGTCCTACATATGCATAAGCAAGAGTTTACAAGCAAAAGAGGTTTGCCGATGAGTACTTTTTGCGACTTGCTCTAAGAAAAAAACATTAAGATTTGCTCATCTGCATTTAATGCATAGGAAGTACAAGTGTAAAGTAAGTTTATCAGTTTTGAGAATTGATATTAATAGTAATCCATCGTAGGTGTCAATTTTTAAATTTTTCCAGTCAGAGGACGTGGTTATGCCAAGTTTTGAAATCGTAATATTAGGGGCAGTAGGTGGCCCTTACGAACAGGCGACGCAATGTTTTATGCTTAGACCATATGGTCTAGAGGGCACTATGGAGTCTATTTGTATTGATGGCGGTGCAGGGATTAATCAAATTGCATGGCTCTTAATGCAGTATAAGAAGCAAGCTATAAATGAAAGTGTACGGGAGAATTTTTTTAGAGAATCTGGGGAAATTTTGCTACAAGATTTTATCGATACCAATATACCCCATCAATATGGCTTTCCTAATTCCCTCCTATCCCAACTAGACCTCTCCCTTCCCGTTCACGTCAACGCTGTTCTGATTTATGAAGGTATCAAAGAGTTTTATATAACTCATCCGCATTTAGATCACATTGGCGCAATGGTACTGAATAGCCCATTACTTTTTGAGCCAAATCCAAATTCAGCCGATCCAAAACAGGAGAAAACTCTATACAGTCTGCCTTTCACTTCTAAGGCTATAAGAGAACATATTTTCAACGATGAAATATGGCCTGATTTGATGCTTGAAGGTAGTGAACCTCTAATGATACAGGATTTGAAGGAAGAGAAGGCTCACAAGTCTAAAACTTTCCCCAACTGGAAAATTACGGCATTTCCAGTCCACCACGGTAACAGAGTAACGAGACCATCAGCTAAAATTTATAGTTCCGCATTTGTGATACAAAATGAATTTAACAAAGACGCTATAGCAATTTTTGGTGATGTAGAACAAGATGAATTGATATCTAAAATATGGCAGCATATCGTTGACAATGTTCCGGCAGGATCCTTGAAAGCCATCCTGATCGAATGCTCGAGTCCAGATAATATCAATCCCACTAATCTTTATGGGCACTTGTCACCGAAACTTCTCATTCACGAAATCAAGTGTTTAAGTGAGTTATACAAATCAGGCTTATCAGGATTGGATGTAATAATTACCCATGTAAAGTTCTCAAAATTCAATCTTCGAGAGGACCCCAGAGTGACCATTCTAAATCAGATAAAGAAGTACGCTGCAATGGAAACTGCTTTGAATGGTGTTAATTTCTCCATGACATTGGAAGGAATTAGTTACATTAGATAATGCGAGATTATTTTTATGGGTTCTTTTTTTGCTCTTTGATGTTGGGTTTACTATTATTATACAGAGTATATATATACTATTCAATGGAAATTATATACAGGTTTCTAAAATAAAGTGAGATTTTTTTTTGACGTCATCACGTAAAAATATCATAGAATATATGCAGGGTTCCCTCATTCATTACCTGTAAAAGAGTTTCGCCATTCCCTGAAAGTATTAGATAATATCGCTTCACCTTCAACTAACCCATTGTATTCGCTGTCGTTTTGTTCAATTTCGATCAACTTCAGATGATTGTTTTCTAGTATGAGTTTAAAAGGCCTAACAGATTTAGTATCATCCCTAGGAATCATCTTTAATAGCCATTCAGTGAACAGTCCATACCACTTTATCGCATCCAAACATTTTGCGCTGACTTTTGAGTTATTTTGTTTTAAAATAACAGGAATTTCATCGGTAGCAAACTCTTCGACGGTCTTTAGAATAGAGTTTTTATCTTTAAAACCATAAATAACCCTTTGAATACCAACAACAAAGCAACTCAGCCATGTTCTAAAAATGTTGTTTTCAAACTTAAGCGTTTCTGATGAACTATTGATCGTAGATGTGCATGCTAGTTTTGTATAGTGTTTTAGATTGTCCTTACCGTCCGTTTTAAAATCAAATATACAGTCGATTTCAGATCCTAAGAGTAATTTACTACTACCAACACCTGTCCTTACTGCAGAAACGAACTGATCGCCATTATTGCTGATCTTCTTGGTTCTTTTTTCTAAAGTCTCTCTTGATACCAATGCTAAAGGTTGCGAAATAGTAGCCAAACTATGAAATTTAAATTTTGAATATTGATCCACTGTGATACCTGAAGAGTCCGATGTCCCCTTGGATTTAGCAACAGGTAATTCTTTTATAAACAGTTGGTCATCAAAAGAAACAATTCTCATATTTATAGGATTAATATTGACATTATCAAAAGCCGCTGATATTAGTTTCGTAATGACACTTCTTGTTGAGACTATATCAACTTTGAGTTTCTTACTTTTGCTCGATTCATGTGATTTCATGACCTCTAAAAGTCCATGGAGAGAGTGCGGGTCATCAAACCCAGATTCCACATCTTTAAATTTCTTTACCCCACTGGAGAGATCTAAATTATTGTCCAATGCAGCATCGGGTAGATAGTAGTACTTGAGATTAATGTCATTAGAAACTAAAAACTCATTATTTTGAGTTCTTGAGTAGTAACCAATCTCTTTAGGCTGTTTCAAGGAAGTCGTCGAACCTTTTTGATTAACAAATAAGTTTGAAGTGATTGTCATGGTGCACTTACACTACTGTATAGCTTCTAATAGCTTATTTGCTTTCAACTTACTCAAATATCTGGGACTGGCTCATCGCATTAAATTTTTCATCTTAATTATGGGAACAGATTTTGTGTAACCCGGCTTATCACGTGACAATTCAATTTTCTCGATTTCCTGAATATTGAATTTCCAACTTCTGTAAGACCATTGCACTGATCTGATAGGTTTGACAAGTGTAATATTCGCTGACTTTTACAGCCGATTTCAGCTACCGCAATTTTGGCTTGGCATTATAGGATCTGTATGGCAAAGACATGAGAATTCTCTTGGAAGTGGAGGCAGTGGGACTTAAATATTGCAATATGACAAAGATAACCTGCTAAGAATTTACTATGAATCTTAGATTTAATTTCTACCGCTGTCCAAGGTAAGATCATACTGTGAATACCTCTTAATAGTATGAAATTTAATGTCTATTCTATCTTATGACGTCTTAGTATGGTGCTACGTGGTTTTTCTTGGTCCTGCGAATGCTTCACGGTAAATGTGTTCCTGGTGAGAAACTAACAGAGAATACGACGTACAAATGAGGCTCTACTGCGTTTTTTGAGTAATGGAAATTGTCGTTACCCGCCTGGAAGAATTAAATCGTTGCACTGATTGTATCTTTTTTTTGCTAGTATGGGCTCCTGCCCAAGTGGAATTTTTCTTCGATATCGAGGGAGGAAAAAAGATTTTGAACTATTTCTGATGAATTTGTTAATAGGATTCAGGTTCAAAAGAGTTACCAGTCATGTCTGCTACCTTAGTTATCAACGGTAAGGCCCCAGTTGTGGCCTATGACAGTTTAATTGCTGCACGTCTCGTCAATGCTGCTAGGCCAGACGCAATCAAGATCGAATTTGTCGATGATAAGAAATCTGCACCAGCTACTTTCAATGGATCTTCTGAAGGATCATTCAACAAGATTGTTGCTGCTTTCCCAGATGCTTTCAGAAATGCTAATGTTGCTTCTGAATGGATCAACGTCGCTTCTGAAGAATTCATCGTCAAGAATTTCCAAAAATTAGCTCAATCTCTAGAAAAATTAGATGCCTATTTAAACTTGAGAACTTTCATCTCCGGTGGTCTTGAATACTCTGCTGCAGATATTGCTGCTTGGGGTGCTTTAAGATCCAACGGTATGGTTGGTTCTATCATTAAGAACAAAGTCTATGTTAATGTTTCTCGTTGGTACAGTCTTTTAGAAATGGACCCATTATTTGGAACTGTTCACGAATTTTTAACCAAATCTTTACAAGAATTGAAAAAAAATGCATCTGCCGGTAAGAAGAAGGAAACTCACAAGGCTAACTTTGAAATTGATTTACCAGACGCTAAGATTGGTGAAGTTGTCACCCGTTTCCCACCAGAACCATCTGGATACTTACATATTGGACACGCCAAAGCCGCTTTATTGAACCAATATTTCGCTCAAGCTTACAAAGGTAAGTTAATTATCAGATTCGATGACACTAATCCTTCCAAAGAAAAGACCGAATTTCAAGATTCTATCTTAGAAGATTTAGAATTATTAGGAATTAAAGGTGACAGAGTCACTTACTCTTCCGATTACTTCCAAGAAATGTACGACTTATGTGTCCAATTAATCAAGGAAGGCGGTGCTTACTGTGACGATACTCCAACTGAAAAGATGAGAGAAGAACGTATGGATGGCATTGCATCTGCTAGAAGAGACCGTACTGTTGAAGAAAACTTAAGAATTTTCACTGAAGAAATGAAGAATGGTACTGAAGAAGGTCTAAAGAACTGTGTCCGTGCTAAGATTGATTATGCCGCTTTAAACAAGACTTTGAGAGATCCAGTTATTTACAGATGTAACTTAACTCCTCACCACAGAACAGGCGCTACATGGAAAATGTACCCAACTTACGATTTCTGTGTTCCAATTGTTGATGCTCTTGAAGGTGTAACCCACGCTTTACGTACCATTGAATACAGGGACCGTAACGCCCAATACGAATGGATGTTAAATGCTTT
Source organism: Kazachstania africana CBS 2517 (assembly GCF_000304475.1). Lineage (NCBI taxonomy): Eukaryota > Fungi > Ascomycota > Saccharomycetes > Saccharomycetales > Saccharomycetaceae > Kazachstania > Kazachstania africana. The sequence goes on along the minus strand of NC_018949.1, from coordinate 550,527 downwards.
ACATTTAAGAAAGGTTCACATTTGGGATTTCGCTCGTGTCAACTTCGTTAGAACCTTATTATCCAAAAGAAAGTTACAATGGATGGTTGACAAGCATTTAGTCTCAAACTGGGATGATCCAAGATTCCCAACGGTCAGAGGTGTCAGAAGAAGAGGTATGACCGTTGAAGGTTTAAGAAACTTCGTCTTATCTCAAGGCCCATCCAGAAATGTTATTAACTTAGAATGGAACATTATTTGGGCTTTCAACAAGAAGGTCATCGACCCTGTTGCTCCAAGACACACTGCTGTTGTTAATCCAGTTAAGATTCACCTAACTGGTGAAGATGCTCCAGAAACACCAAAGATTGAAATGAAACCAAAACACAAGAAGAATCCAGCTGTTGGTGAGAAGAAGGTAATCTACTACAAGGACATCGTAGTTGATAAGGAAGACGCTGATGTTATTGAAGTCAATGAAGAAGTTACTTTAATGGACTGGGGTAACATCATCATTACCAAAAAGAACGCAGACGGTTCTATGGAAGCTAAAGTACACTTAGAAGGTGACTTCAAGAAGACTGCCCACAAGTTAACTTGGTTGGCCGACACCGAAGACGTTGTTCCAGTTGATTTAGTTGATTTCGACCATTTAATCAGCAAGGACAAGTTAGAAGAAGATGAAAGTTTCGAAGATTTCTTAACCCCAGAAACCGAATTTCACACTTCTGCCATTGCTGACTTGAACGTCAAGGAAATGAAGGTCGGTGATGTCATTCAATTTGAAAGAAAGGGTTACTTCAGATTAGACTCCCTACCAAAGGATGGTAAGCCATACGTTTTCTTCACTATTCCAGATGGTAAATCTGTTAATAAGTATGGTGCTAAGAAATAAGTAACCTGATCTATATAACAGGTTGTCTTTGTTTATAAAGCCAATTTCTCATGGGATATAATTGCATGATCATTCTTGCCATGATTTTCGCCTTGTAAGCTGTGTGTTAGTTGATTTGTAGTAGTGCTGTTTGTAGTCAATGTATTCTTCTGCATCACTAGTCATATTTATCATTTTTTACGGGGCCGTTTTGCCATTAACGAAAATTGAGATTGAAAAGATCAATTTGTATATAATGAGATTGTAGCCCAAGATTTCGTCCATCTTAAGGAAGAAGAACAGTGAGGTTCATATAGTAGAATAACTGTATTTGTTATGTCTGATATTGATGAAGATTTATTGGCTTTAGCTGGTGCTGATGAAGAAGAAGAAGAAGAAGTCCTTACGACTTCAAAGAGAACAAAGCAATCCGGTGATTCTTCTGCAAATAAAAAGAGAAGGATTGAGTCAGATAGTGATGAGGATGAAGATGATTATAATCCTGCTGCTATAGATGGTGGTGACGGTGCTTACAATGAAAATGACGATGAGGAAGAGTATGAGGAGAATCCTTTCCCATTAGAAGGTAAATATAAAAACGAAGAAGATCGTGACTATCTGGAGTCGTTACCTGAAATGGAACGTGAAACTGTACTGTACGATAGATCTCAAACTATGAGGAAATATAGAGAAAGGCAATTCTTCAAAGACCGTAATAAAAATCTAAAAAGACAAAAAGAAAGAAACGAGGACGACGAAGCATTGAAGACGCGTTCATCCGGAAGAGCTACACATGCGACTGGACATACTGATCTTAAGGCATCCAAATTATCTCAATTGAAGAAGCAAAGAGAAAAGAAAAACAAAAGCCGTCAATATAGTGACTATGAAGAAGAGGAGGAAGAGGATGAAGAAGAGTTTGAAGATGAATATAGGGAAGGAAGCGAATATGAAGAAGAGGAAGATTACAACCCGTACGAAAGGAAGACCGCGTATAAAGATGAAGAGGACGAAGAAGTTGAGTGGGCAGAAGATACTGATAGGGATACGGAACTTAACGACTTCAATAAATTGAGAATAGGGCGTTCTTTTGTTGCTAAATTCTGTTTCTACCCAGATTTCGGTGAGATTGTTAAAGGTTGTTATGGTAGAGTTAATGTTGGTGTCGACAAACGTACAGGGCAAACCAGTTATCGTATGGTCAAGATAGAAAGAATATTTTTACAAAAGCCTTATAGTATGGGTAAATTCTTCACTAATCAGTATTTTGGTGTTACCCAAGGCAAAGACAGAAAAGTTTTCCAAATGAGTTTTTTCAGTGATGGTTTAATCACCCCACAAGAATACGAAAGATACATCAGATCACTTGAAAGTTCACATATTCCAAAACCAACGGTCTATACATTGAAAAGTAAGTCTAAGGAGCTAGTATCCTTCGTGTCTGAACCATTGACTGAGAAGCTTACAAATGAAATTGTTCGTAATAGAATGGTATTCAATAAAAAATTATCAGGTACTAATGCTGTTCTTGAAAAGACCGTTCTAAAGGAAAAACTCCAATACGCTCGTGAAACGAATAATGAAAGAGATGTTGCTAAGTATTCTGCACAATTGAGAAACTTTGAAAAGAGAATGAATATGTACGAAAAGCATCATGAAAATGATCAAACTGGTTCAAAGAAACTGGGCGCATTAACATCAAAGAATAAAAAAGTGAATATGGATAAACTTAGAAATGCAGAGCATGTTAAAAAGGAGGACTTACCGATTGATAAGAGTGATCCATTCAGTAGATTAAAGACAAGGACGAAAATCTACTACCAGGAGATCCAAAAAGAAGAAAATGAGAGAGCAAAAGCTCTTGCACAGCAAAAGAAAATGGAAGAGAACGAAGAAGCCACCAAACGTAAGGAAAAAGAGCTCTTACTTGCTCAGTTTAGGCGTTTAGGAGGGTTAGAAAAAATGATTAGTGGTTTAAATATCGAGTTTGATCTAGGTATCTGAACATTTAAATATATGTACGATTATATAGTAAATCGGTTTGTTATTAGTAGTTCATTTAACCCTGTCATTGGATGCAAAAATTTCCGTATTGAAAATATGTCAGATCTTCCGAAGACATTAAAATCCATTTCAAAACATCGAAAAGTGTCGAATGAGATGAACGATTCTCTAGGTGATGAAATAGCCAAGTTAGTTTACGAAGAGTATGACCAGTTGAAAGCATCGAGTAAACCAGTTACACGTTCTAATGGCACTAAGGAGTGGACTGTACTAGCAGCTGTAGTAGCTATCAATGAAAATGCAGATGAAAAAGATCTTAAACTGATAGCAATATCCACTGGGGTGAAAGCCATGCCAAATGCAAGGCTAGACAGGAGCTGTGGGAGGATATTACATGATTGCCATGCTGAAATCTTGGCTTTACGTGGATTTAATTTCGTTTTGCTAAAAAATATGCAAGATCTTAAAAACAACGAGACTTCATCATTTCTTGATAAATCTGCGCAAGGAGGTAAATTTAGATGGAAATCGAAGTGGAAGTTAGCTTTATACGTTTCAAGGTTACCTTGTGGAGATGCTAGTATGGATCATCTAGAAGATGCATCGGAACTAGATATAGAAATGAGTGAAGATGATCGGTTGCAATATATCGATCCAGGCAAGTCGAAAATATTGAGAGGCAGAATGAATTTCAAGAGAAAAGGTGCAGTACGGACGAAACCTGGGAGATTAGATTCTGATATTACGCTGTCAAAATCGTGTTCTGATAAATTGTGTATTAAACAAATCACGTCTGCATTAAATAGTTTGACGTGGGAATTGATGGAGACACCAGTGTATCTCAAATATTTGGTCATACCAGAATTAAATGATACTGACAAAAAAGCACTAATTAGATGTTTCCATACGAGGCTTTGTTCGTCCCTAGACCTTATATCGAGGTTTCAGTTTCTAACCTACCAGGGATCATTTACTGATGATAAGACAAGTGATAGTCAACTTCCGTCAGCGACGAGTTTTATAAAAGTATTCCCAAGTCAAGAGCATACTATTGAACAGGCCATATTAAATGGTGTTAAAAATGGGTTCTACACGAAACTGGATAAGCCACTTAGACGGGGATGCGAATCCATTTTAAGTAGATATTCTCAATGGAATTTGTATAAATCGCTGAAATCCGATGTCGAAAACGGATTATCATACTTACAATTCAAAGCTGAACAGGAACAGAGACGTGATCTTGTCGAAAACGCAAAAATATGTCTCTCTCATGGTTCCTGGATAGCCACTTTAAAGGACGATTGTATATAACTTTTTATCTTTTATACTACTCAATCCTGACCTCTTAATAGATTTCAAAATAGGTGGAAAAAAACACACAAAAAAGCAAGATACCATCGAGGGTAAAATTGAGGTTAATAGCGCAAGCAGTAACGATGGAATCAGTGAGAATACAGTCATTGCTTGATAAATTGGCTCCGTCCAATGCTTTGGAGCCTGTTTCTTCCAAGAAAATCGATCGAGTGGTGATTGACGATTCGGTACCCAGTGCTACATTGAACAAGATGTACATCAACCGTTATAACAATAACGGAGCAGGCTACTCAGACGAGGCACTTAAACAGCATACAACATATTACGAAGGATTGTCAATTCTTGAGAGGAACAGTTATTTAAACATCAGTAATCTACCGTTATGGAAAGCGTCTTCAAGCAAGGCTGGGAACCCCATCGAGAACGTTCTTAATAACGATTGTGACACGTTCTGGCAAAGTGATGGAGGACAACCACATAAAGTAGATATTTACTTCAGTAAAAGAGTTGAAATAGTTCTGCTGGCGATGTATCTATCTATCAGAGCCGATGAGTCTTATACGCCCAAGATTATACATGTTTACGTTGGACACAGTCCGTCTGATGCTGTTTACTACAAAACACTGGAGATTAGGTGCATCAATGGATGGCTAGGCCTTACGTTCGAGGACAACAGAGACGACGGTTTGCTGAAATGTCAATTTATCAGGTTTGTCTTCCCTCACAACCATGAAAATGGTAAAGACACTCATCTTCGTGCAATGAGAATTTATACACCAACTGGTAAGAAAACCATGGAAGATACAATGCTCGGACATTCTGCTGTAACTGACCATATGTTTCCCGGCTTCTCCATCAGATGATCAGATCTATGTACAATCATCTTATATAAATATTCCAACCTTTCAACTGAGTAGTCTTTCAATGTGTCTCATCGATTTAGTAAAGATCACGTGCTAGTATTTTTTTTTCAATATTTTTTTCTACATGGAAACAGGAAAAAAAAATATAGCCATCAGGCTCTTTTGATGATACTTTTAACTCTTTTCTTTGACAGTCATTTGAATCTTTGTAGAGGGATTGAACTGCTGAGGTTTACTCACAATTGGCATACAAATACAAGTTTTCGTAAGGAGAAAAAAGTGAACGAAACTAGTTATGGTTGATTTAGAAACTGTTGCGAAATATCTATCCGAATCTGTCATTGCATCATCCGCCAAATCTGCTGAAAGAAGTCTGAAAGAGCTTGAAAATCAGGATGGTTTTGGTTTAACTTTACTACATACTGTAGCATCTAACAATCTGCCTGTCTCTACTAGACTTGCAGGTGCTCTATTTTTCAAAAACTATATTAGAAGGAAATGGGTCGATGAAAACGGTAACCATATGATCCCTGAAAGTAACGTAGAATTAATCAAGAAGGAAATCGTTCCTTTGATGATTACTTTACCCAATAATTTGCAAGTCCAAATTGGTGAAGCAATTTCTGTCATTGCAGATTCCGATTTCCCAAATAATTGGCCCACTCTACTACAAGATCTAACTTCAAGATTGTCTCCAGATGATATGGTCTTGAACAAGGGTGTTCTAACAGTCGCGCACTCAATTTTCAAAAGATGGAGGCCACTTTTCAGATCTGATGAATTATTCTTAGAAATTAAAATGGTTCTCGATTTTTTCACTGTGCCTTTTTTGAATCTGTTAAAGGCAGTAGATGAGCAGATTACACAAAATTCGAATGATCAAGCAAAACTTAACCTTCTATTTGATGTGTTGTTAGTCTTAGTTAAATTATATTACGATTTGAATTGTCAAGATATTCCAGAATTTTTCGAAGATAATATCAAGACGGGTATGGGTATTCTCCATAAATATCTCGCCTATAATAATCCTTTGCTGGAAGATGCTGATGAAAGTGAACATGCTAGTATCTTAAGCAAAGTCAAATCATCAATCCAAGAAGTTGTACAACTTTATACAACAAGATATGAAGATATTTTTGGCCCAATGATCAGCAATTTTATACAAATAACATGGCAATTGCTAACTTCAGTCACTACTGAACCTAAATTTGACATCTTAGTTTCAAAGTCACTATCATTTTTAACTGCGGTTTCTCGTAATCCAAAATATTTTGAAATATTTAACAATGAGGATGCAATGAATAATATCACGGAACAGATCATTTTGCCAAATGTCACTTTACGTGAAGCAGACGTTGAGTTATTTGAAGATGATCCGATTGAGTACATTCGTAGGGATTTGGAAGGTTCGGATACCGATACAAGGAGAAGATCATGTACTGATTTTGTGAAGGAATTGAAAGATAAAAATGAAGTTCTGGTTACCAACATTTTTTTGAATCGTATGACAAGGTTTTTTGAAAGATATCAATCAAATACTACAGAGTTCTGGAAATATAAAGATCTTTATGTTTACCTTTTCAGTACGTTAGCCATAAATGGTAACATAACTAGCAGTGGTGTTTCATCAACTAATCCACTTTTAAATGTGATAGATTTTTTCAGGAATCAAATTATTCCTGATTTAACAAATAGTGTGCCTCATCAAATTTTGAGGGTTGATGCCATCAAGTTTATCTATGTCTTTAGAAATCAATTGAGTAAAGCACAACTTATCGAAATAATGCCCTTACTAGCAACATTCTTAGAAAGTGATGAATATGTTGTATACACATATTCATCAGTTACCATCGAAAGAATTCTCACGATCAGAGAATCAAATACTTCACCAAATTTTATCTTCACGAAGGAAGATTTAGCTGGCAGCTCTGAAATTCTATTGAAAAATCTGATCAGTCTTATTACAAAACATGGTAATTCTCCAGAAAAATTAGCGGAAAACGAATTTTTGATGAAAGCTGTTTTCCGAGTGCTAAGAACGTCAGAAGCCACAATAGAGGCTATTTATCCAGAATTATTGAACCAATTAATGACAATAATTAACATCATTGCGAAGAACCCCTCAAATCCTAGATTTACTCACTATGTTTTCGAATCTGTAGGTGTCATTTTGTCTTACTCTTCGGTTCCACATTTACCTGTCTTGATAGATTCCATGATGCCATCTTTTTTCAGTATACTTTCTGAAGATATTCAAGAATTCATTCCATACGTTTTCCAATTGGTTTCCTTCAGTATTGAGAAGGGTGAGTTTTTACCTGACAGTGTCAAACAATTAGCACAGCCAATGCTGGCTCCAACTGTTTGGGAACTAAAGGGAAATGTTCCTGCAGTTACAAGGTTATTAAAAAATGTAATTAAACTTGATCCATCCGTATTCCCAGATCTTGTTCCTGTGTTAGGTGTTTTCCAAAGATTAATTGCATCCAAGGCATATGAAACCCATGGGTTTGAATTATTAGAATGTATCATGTTGGTAATCGATATGGAAAGGTTGAAACCATACTTAAAAGAAATTGCTGTATTATTATTGCAACGTCTCCAGAGCTCCAAGACAGAGAGATATGTTAAAAAATTGACCGTATTTTTCGGTCTGCTGTCTATTAAATTAGGTTCTGACTTTTGTATTCAATTTATCGATGAAGTACAGGATGGTCTATTCCAGCAAATATGGTCTAATTTCGTCATTAATACATTGCCAACTATTGGTAATCTTCTGGATCGTAAAATTGCACTATTAGGCTGCATTAAATTCCCTACTGAAGGGACTTTGTTCATTAAAAAATATCCTCAACTTCTTGGGATAACAATCGATTCAATAATTAGGACCACAATGAGTGAAAGCATTTCAAACATAAACAGCGAATACATCGACCTAGATAACCTCGAAGAGATTACAACCTTTGGCTCTTCTTTTAGTAAATTGGCCAGTATAGCAGACAAACCATTCGATCCATTACCTGAGATTGATTTGACAAATGGGGTAAAACAATATACTTCATCCGTTTTAAAGAAATATATTGAATCTAATAACGCCAATTTTGCGAACGTTATTTTGCCTCAACTGAATAATGATACTCAGAAAAGTTTGAAGCTGCTAGTAGATATGGTATAGAGTGTGCAAAGAAGTATATAAACTCTACTCGTGGTAGAAAAGGCATAATACAAACATAGAGCGCATAATTACAGTAGGTCTTTTTCATCTAGAACAATGATAATTATAATACAAAAAACCATTCTTTCCCTTAAAACATAAGCATTTTATACATACATTCTACTTACCAGTTCTAAGAATATTACTATAGATATAAAGCCATTTTTTATTTATTTTTTTTTCACTTTAATTTATATCAGTCTTCTTTATCGTCCAGACTGTCAGCATTGCTCGTTTTCAAAGCCTCAATTTCAGCAGCTGTAAGAAATCTACCACCTTGACCTCTCGGCCTTCTCATCGCATGCTTGTGACGCGATTCATGTAGATAAGGTTTCCTTTCTTTAGATATCCTTAAATGTTCCTCAAGCTTGGCCCTTGCATACCGTCTCTTAAGCATCCTGTAGTACTGTTTAGCATTTACATAAAATGGCTGTTCTGGTGTGAGATCTTTATCATTCTCTTCTGTTGCGTCGTCTTTGTTGCTATTACTTTCTTGAACTAACGAGTTTGGCTCGCCCTTTACATTACTACCTTCATTAGTTCTCAAAGGCTTCGTTGTGTAGGTAGAATTATTCGTCCCATTACTGGCCTTGAATATCTCTGAATTTATCGATACGTAGCTGGCAGAAACTGGTTGGGAAGCTGGCGAGACTTCTCCCTCAATTTCCCTACTGATATTATCCTCCCCGTTGATATCAGGCTTACCTATAGAGTCATTAAGCTTATTATATAAATATAGATCAGCAGAAGTCGGTACTAGAGTCCCACTGGACGTACTCAAGTTCATGGGAGACCTGGGATCTTGCTGTAACGGTTCTGACTCAGATGCTGGATAATTTTCAGCCTCCTCACTTAACGAAACTGAATGCTGTTCGATATTAGACATGTTTCAGAAAGAGACAGTACTTTTAGCTAATGTTTATAAGCAATATATTGACGTTCCTGACGATGACTGCTCCTCATACACGTGCTGCAACTATGTACCTTTAATCAACAAAAACACTCGAGGATCTTATCTATTTTCCCATCCGATAACTTCCTAAATTTAAATATGACGAGTTTTGCGAAAACCATACTGACCGAATTGTGTGGCACGCTACATACTTTTTTGTATGATAGCCTGACGTGGGGTCGTGGAATCGATAACCAAAATGATCTGCTATATGGATGCATTAATCTGTATGCCTATATATACTATTTACACGATTGACTTTCTATGATGGATGAGCCTGTAAAGCTCGAAAAGTGCAGCGGGCGTGACGCCCTGTATTCTTCTTGCTTGTCCAATGGTGATAGGCTTAACTTGATTAAGTAGAAGTTTACACTCTGAGGAAAGACTTGACATGTCATTGTAATCATAGTCCTGTGGAAGTAATAGTTCCTCATCAGCTTTGAATGCGCGTACTAGTTGGTTTTGTTTGCTAATATATTGGCTGTATTTTCCTTCAACGTCGATTTTTAAAATTACGTGTCTTGGAACGTTCGATATATCAATGCCCAATTCTGGGAACTGCTGAGAAAGTCTTGTTAGTGAGACACCCGAGAAGGCAAACATATCCCATGCTGATCGGTTTAAGGATGACGGAGCCACAGTAAGATCCAGTTTTGTGGACCAATCTATATTATTCCTCTTTAACGACTTCAATTTATTTACTATCTCCATGTATTGTGCCTTGTGAGTCAAAAATTTAGCATACCTTTCCTTCGACACAGCGCCTTTTTGATATCCCAATTCTGTGAGTCTTAAATCGGCATTATCCTGTCTCACTGTAAGTCTAAATTCTGACCTTGAAGTGAACATTCTGTATGGTTCTTCGATACCTTTAGTCGTTAAATCATCTATCAAAACACCAATATAAGCGTCTGACCTAGAAAGCGTCAATGGCAACTTCTTTTGGGAAGACAATCCGGCATTTATGCCGGCTATAATACCTTGCGCACAAGCTTCTTCGTATCCCGTGGTTCCATTTATTTGACCCGCTAAGAATAACCCATTTATTAGTTTTGTTTCTAGAGTCGGTTTTAATTGTCTTGGATCGATATAATCGTACTCGACACCATATGCGTGCTGTATGATTTTGGCGTTTTCTAAACCGGGAATAAACTTGAGCATAGTTTCTTGAACATCTTTGGGCATGGAATTCGAGATTCCATTTGGATATATAACGTTGGAATCCAGTCCCTCAGGTTCCAACCAAATTTTATGAGATAATTTATCCTTAAATCTTATTATTTTGGCTTCAATAGATGGACAATATCTGGGTCCTTTGACGGTCTCTCTTATATGTAGACTTTTATGCAAATTTCCAAACAAGTACTTGTGTAACTCTGGAGTGGTATTAGTTCCATAACATAACATCTGCTTTTCTTTGCTGATAGAGACGGATTCATTTAGAAAACTCATCGGATGCGGTTCATCATCGCCATATTGCTTCTCTAGGTTTTCAAAATTGATTGAGTGAGCATCTAATCTTGCTGGCGTCCCCGTCTTCAATCTTCCCAACTTGAAACCTGCCTCCGCAAACGTTTCACTGAGGCCGTACGTTGGTGCTTCATTGATTCTACCAGCAGGAAAAGTTTCCATTCCAATATGAATTTCAGCATTGAGAAAAGTCCCAGTAGCAATTACCACGTTATTTGTCCTAATTATGGTGCCATCCTCTAACAGTATCCCTCTAACCTTAGTGTGTTCTTCGTCAATGATAAGATCTTTAACTTTACCTTCCACTAATGTCAAATTTGAATAATTTTTTAACTCATCTTGCATGTACTTCAAGTACAACTTCCTGTCAATTTGGGCTCTGGGACCCCAAACAGCGGCGCCTTTGCTTCTGTTTAGCATTTTGAACTGTATGCCAGCCAAGTCCGTGACCTTTGAGGCCACACCATCAAGTGCATCAACTTCTTTCAGCAACGTGCCCTTTCCTACACCACCCATCGATGGATTGCACGAACATGTACCAATCTTCTCCAATGCAGGAGTCACCAGCATCGTCCTCGTGCCAGTTCTTGCTGAGCCTGCTGCAGCCTCACAGCCAGCATGACCTGCACCAACAACAACAACGTCTTGAACAACTGCACTCGTATCTAAAGCGCGTGAGATCTCAGCATTTAACGCTATATAACGTCTTCCAGCTACTCTATTGCAACTGTTTCTCAACATGGTGCGTCCATGCAACCCCAACATGACCTGAAAGCCCATATACTGCCGTGCTACCAGTTGACTTCTTTGGCTGTACTATCTCTTTATGACTACTTTGACTCTGTTTGTTCGGAGAGCATCAAACAGAATTTTTGATTAATTCCTGTAATCATCGAAGACATATTGATTCTGTTTTATGAGAAGAGGTCCATTATTCAGCTTATATATAAGGCAACCAAGCTTGCGATTGAGTGGATAATTCTCTGTTCCTGTTAGTTATTGTCGAGAAGCGAATCAACCATCCAAAGTTACAGTTGTTAAAAGGTTAAGAAGACATGTCCCTAAATATTTTAGTTTTAGGAAACGGTGGAAGAGAGCACGCTATTGTGTGGAAGTTGGCGCAGTCTCGATCTGTATCCAAGATATATGTAGCGCCAGGTAATGGTGGTACCGCTACTATGTCTAATGTTGTTAATATTCCTGAGCTGACTCCGGTTCCAGCTAATTTTGAGAAGTTACAGCAGTTTGCTGTGAGTCATGACATCGATCTGGTTGTTCCAGGTCCCGAACAACCACTAATCGATGGTGTCGCTACAGTCTTCCAGAAGGTTGGTATTCCTGTGTTTGGTCCAAGTGCCAAGGCGGCCATCATGGAAGGCTCAAAGTCCTTTTCAAAGGAATTTATGAGAAGACATAATATTCCAACAGCTACGTACCAATCGTTCGACAATTATCAGACTGCTAAAGACTACGTGCTAGGTCTCGAGAAGAACGAACCCGATTATAAATTTGTTATCAAGGCTGATGGTCTCGCAGCAGGGAAAGGTGTAGTAATTCCTTCATCCCACGAAGAAGCGGTTGAGACATTGCATAAGATAATGGTAGATAAACAATTCGGAGATGCTGGTGATTCAGTTATTATTGAGGAGTTCTTAGAAGGAGATGAAGTTTCTCTCTTAACAATTTCAGATGGTTACTCATATTTCAGTTTACCACCAGCACAAGACCATAAGCGTATTGGTGAAAATGACACTGGTTTAAATACAGGTGGTATGGGGGCTTATGCACCAGCACCAATTGCTACACCTCGTTTATTGAGAGATATTGAATCTAATATCATTAAAGCTACTATAGACGGTTTAAGAAAAGATGGTTTGCCTTTTGTCGGTGTACTATTTACCGGTATAATGGTTACGAAGGGTGGTGAAGCTAAAGTCCTTGAGTATAATGTCAGATTTGGAGATCCAGAAACTCAGAGTGTTCTCACATTGTTAGATGACGCTACTGACTTTGCACAGGTCATGTTGGCTGCTGCTGAACATAGACTGGATTCGGTAAATATTGGAATTAGAAAGAATGCATTTGCTACGACAGTCGTACTTGCAGCTGGCGGTTATCCTGAATCTTATGAAAAAGGTAACGAAATAAAGATCGATGCCTCAATCTTACCAAAAGATTCATATATCTTCCAGGCAGGAACAGCATTTGACAAGGCCAAGAATACCTTGTTTACATCTGGTGGTAGAGTAATTGCAGCAACAGCTGTGGCCGAAACATTAGAACAGTCTGTTCAGAAAGCTTACATAGCAGTTGAAAGTATAACCTTCAAAGATAGCTACTATAGAAAAGACATTGCACATCGTGCGTTCAAACAACAAGATATTAACGGCAAATCAATCACATACGCTGACTCTGGTGTTTCTGTTGATAATGGGAACTTATTAATTCAAAAGATAAAAAATAAAGTGAAATCTACAAGAAGATCTGGTACAGATTCGGATATTGGTGGATTCGGTGGTATTTTTGACTTAGAAGCTGCCGGCTACAAAACTTCAGAAACCCTACTAGTAGGTGCCACCGATGGTGTTGGCACTAAATTACTTATTGCACAAGAGACCAATATTCATGATACTGTCGGTATAGATTTGGTTGCCATGAATGTCAATGATTTAGTTGTTCAAGGTGCAGAACCTCTGTTCTTTTTGGATTATTTTGCCACAGGTAGTCTAGATACCCAAATTGCCACAGACTTCATTTCTGGTGTTGCTGACGGCTGTATTGAAAGTGGTTGTGCATTAATAGGTGGTGAGACTTCGGAAATGCCAGGTATGTATGGCCCAGGACATTACGATACAAATGGTACTGCAGTAGGTGCTGTGCTGAAAAATAATATCCTACCTAAGATTGAAAATATGCAAGCCGGCGATGTCTTACTTGGTCTAGCTTCCAATGGTATCCATTCAAACGGTTATTCTTTGGTCAGAAGGATCATAAAACATGTTGATTTAAGCTGGGAAGACAAATGTCCGTGGGAGGAAAGTATAACGGTAGGACAAGCCACATTAGTTCCTACAAAGATCTACGTAAAGCAATTGCTTCCATCAATAAAAGAAAAATTACTGCTAGGTTTAGCACACATTACCGGTGGAGGTTTAGTGGAGAATATTCCACGTGCATTGCCAGAACAATTGCAGGCTCAGATTGATATGACTACATGGGAAGTTCCTCCTGTCTTCAAATGGTTAAGCAAAGCAGGAAACGTGCCTGATGAAGATATATTAAGAACATTCAACATGGGTATAGGTATGGTCTTGATTATCAAGAAACAGAACGTCGCCAGAGTCAAAGAATTGCTAAGAGAAGCCAAAGAAACTGTCTACGAAATCGGTCACTTGGCAGCAAAGCAACATGCCAAGGAGCCTGGTTGTATAGTACAGAACGTAGAGAACTGGATCAACAGAAATTAAACATTTATAGACATAGAGAATGACTTATATAGTTTATACTGTAAATATCTTGAAAAATAACTGGTTAGCCTCATTGTTATTATTTTTGGTAGAGATTTTATTATTGGAAAACCGATGGAACTGAAAAAAAAAAATAAAGAGTGCCATATCTAAGAGAGATCATTCAAGAAACACAACAGTTCCGCCACTCTAAGAGGGTTATTAAGTTAATTCAGATAGATACATATATCCTGGTTTCCCAAGCAGTTGCTTTTATTTGACGAGACACTGCAGAATATTTGAGATTTTGATCGCCAATTTGCATTATCACCCCTTTCTTAGAATATGGAACAAGAACCATGGTTAACAGAGGAGTTCCAGAAGATACTGCTGTCATCTGCCACAGATAATACTTCACTTCAGAAGGATATAGGGAAATCCCGGAATGATTCTCATCTAACGGACAATAGAGCTTTGGATGACACGTTTGATCTCAATTCTCAACCCATTGATAAATGGGTTCCATTCCTAAGAAAGTCCATTGAAAAGGATCAGCTTGTTCAGGTTATTGGGGAGTTAGAAACATCTATTGATGATAACTTCCAAGGGCTAGAATTACAAGTAATACAAGATTCTCAGATCAATGATAAATTGGAAAAGTCCATCAATGAAGTTTCTAATATTCAGACCTCAATAGAACAAAATTTGTCATTAGAAGTTCAAAGATTTCAAAAGCTGCTTACCCAATCCACAAACGAGTTGATTCTACAGAAACAAGTATTTGTTAACAATAAAAAGACGAGCCTGAAAATCTCTGAAGCAATAATATTGATTTCTAAGATTGTTAGAATTCTAGAACTATCCAGTAAATGTCAGGAACTCATTACGGAAAAGAAATTTTTCAAAGCTTTACAAAATTTAGACAATTTAGAGAAACTGTACCTTCAAGAATTCAAGATAAATTACAACTTCAAATTTTTGAAAGAAATTTATGATTCCATTCCCTTCATGAAAAATGTTATTAAAGATGAATGCGTAAATTTGATTAAAAGTTCTTTCAATTCTAATTTAGGTAAAAATCTAACTGAAGCTGGTACCAAAATTTTTGAACATTACAGAGATGAGATTGTAATTAGTTGGCTGGAGAAAAGGGATAGTTTGCATTTGAATAATTTTAAATTTAACTCTCCAGTTGAAATCTCGATGAGAGATCAAGCCACTACAGAAGAAATGAATATTAACAATTATTTCAATTTGAATGAATTATATGATGCTATCATGATTTTCAAGTCACTAAATGAACTGGACGATTTACTTGTTGATTTTAACAGTGAATACGAATTTCGAAGAACAAAAATTGTACATCCAATTACTTGGAAGAAGAACTTTGGTAATGTGAGTTCAACACCAGGTGATATATCACTAGATGCATTTGCTAAAAATTTAACGTTGGAATTTTTACAGGAATATCTTCTGAAAATTTTAGGGTTTTTACTCTACGACTTAAACTTGAATAAATCTACTGAATTTATCCTTGTTAATAATAATTATAATGCCACAAATGAATTTTGGGATAATTTAATGAGAAGATTACAACCCTATTTGCAATTATACCTTCAAAGAGCTGTAGAAAAAGAGGATGAGGATAATTTAATTAATTTTAAAGATTTCCTGGGCATTTATATTTCAATTTTGGAAAATTATGAGTTGGATATCGGGCCGCTCTATAATATTTTGATTCACGACTTTTCTAATTATTGTGAATTATCAATCAGTTCGATGGATAAGGAATTCCAAATACTATTAAACGATGATGATTTTATGCCACTATTGATAAATGATCGTAATTTATGCAATAAAGTTATCAAGATCTGTTGGATGAAAGAAGCTGATCTTAAATTAATTGAAAGTGTAAACGCTAATCAAAACGATGAAGAACAATTCGTTGTAACCCTACCGTTCTCTCCTCTTTACCCAATGACATGTACTTTAGTGAAGAAAGTTTATAGTAAATTGGCCAGCTTTATTTCCACATTTTACCGTCATGATCTTCATTCACTGAATAATATTCTAGTGAAAACGATTGATTCTATTTTTACAGATGTTGTAAACAATAAAATAAGATCTAAATTAGATAGCACGTCAAGAGAAGAAATTTCCCAAATTCTAATCAATTTGGACTATTTTATCATAGCCACGAAAGAATTCAGCAATTATATGACTCTAGAGAATATTATGCAAAGTCCTGACATTGAAATCAGTCTCAACTCGATAAAGAGATTCAAAGAAAGTAGAGCTTATGCAGAGACCAAGTTAATTGAGTTGATTGACTCCAAAATTTATGATATATTGGAGACAGTGGACTTGGATTGGAGTTCGCACGAAATACGACAAGATCCTGATATTTCCATTGTAGATGTAGCTCAGTTTTTAGAAATGATGTTTGCATCTACTTTGGTCAATTTGCCTTACAGTGTTCAAACTCTATTGATTTTCAGAGAATTTGATTCTTTAACGAGAAACTTAATTGATTTACTATTGCATGGGACACCAGATAGTATCAGCCCCGAAAGTGTATTGAATTTCGAAACCGATGTTAGATATCTACAAGATATAATTCCAAAGATTTTCCCGTCACTAAAAGATGAAGTTGCGCCCTTATCATTGCCTGAAGCACAAAATATCAGACCAGCAACACCAACTACACCAAATTTGAATTCGAGTGATCCTGCATCAATTGAGAATAATATAAAATCGCTGGAAGAAACTTTTATCGAACTAAATCAATGTATTGAACTGTTAAAATCCAAGAATTCCAGAGAATTCGCCGAGCCAGAGGTAAGATTGAGGAAATATTCTCGTATCAAACCGGAAAATGCTGCATTACTGTTGAGTAAGATAAGAAGATCGCCAAGCCCCGGTTCAGAATCTGATTCACCAAATGGTGGGAATAATGCTGATTCAAGAAGCAATTTCGACGGAGAATCGAACGGAAATGAAAGTAAAACGGACAGATTTGCTAGATTATTTAGACGATAGATTTATATAATTTCTATATTTTCATATCACATTAAGCACTATACGGCCGAAAAAAAAATTGAAACCAAAGAGGATGCAGGTCATCGCAGTTGAATTTATAAGGTCAGGACTAGTGAGCTTTATCTGGACTAAAAATGGGTGAAAAACGTTCCTCTAATGATCAGAATGATGCAAGAAAAAAGAAAAAAGTATGTTTTTTTATTTGCAAAGTTTACAGTTTTGTTTAAATACTGACAATTTCCAAAGTTTAAAATTTCCTCAGGATTTCTAGATCCTGGTACTTCAGGGATATATGCCACTTGTGTTAGAAGGAAAGAACGTTTGGCAGTGCAGGAATTAGGTTTATTTCTGGAAGAAAAGGTCGAAGAAGTTTACAAGGATGACTTGGAACAATTAAGAAAAGAAAATGATGAGAATGATGAAGAATCAGAGGAGGAGCTATCTATCGAGAACCAAATTCAGAAAGAATTAGCTGAATTGAAGAAAGCTGAAGCTCTAAAGACCAAAGAAGAGAAAAAGAAGGAACTTCTGAAATTTATTGATTTGAATTGTGAATGTGTGATCTTCTGCAAGACTAAACGTCCCATCGATCCAGAACATTTAGTTGCCAAGATCATGGAAGAATCCGCTGATCCTTCGAATAAAGTGAAAAGAACAAGATATATCAATAAACTAACACCAATTACGTATTCCTGTAGTGCTTCCATGGAACAAATTACAAAACTTATTGAAAAGGTGGTTTTACCACGTTTCCACGAACAGAAGGATCCAAAAGCATTGAAATTTGCTGTGGAGATTAATAGAAGAAATTTCAGTACGATACCAAAGATGGATATCATCAATCAAGTTGTCAAGATGATTACCAAAGGTGGTGAATATCCCCATAAAGTTGATTTGAAAGAATACGACTTCTTGGTCATTGTTGAATGTTTCAAGAATAATGTTGGTATGTCCGTAGTTAACAGTGACTATGTGAAGAAGTATAGAAAATACAACCTTCAACAGATTTACCAGGCAAAATTTAAAGATGACGATGTTTCCCAGTAATATTATTAGATAGTTCATGCTCATTAACATTTTATAAACCTTATATGTATATATATTATCTGACACATATCTTTCAGAATGTAAAAGATCTTAAATTCTCATTATAATTAGCATGCCTTTCCCAAGCTAACCAATCACTTCTGCTGTTGGGAATCAACCCCATTTCATTGAGTTTTCTTATACCAATATACATCAGAATCCCCTGTGCCATAATATACACAACCATAGCAGATCTCACGGTACCTATAGTCTCTCTATTATCAAGTACTGGTCTAAATGCCTCTCTGATTGAGAACATAGACTTGATTGGGCCTGAAAGTAGCATCAAAGCAGTCATTATTGGAATAATCTGCAGGGAAGAACCTGACATGTAGGACATGAAAAAGTTCATTGGTATGGATTTAAGAGGTTGTGTCGCAATCTGCCATGCCTTCTGGGCCTGTAATTTATCAATGTTTCTCGAATTCAGAACTTTACTTGCCTTATTTACACGGGTTGTATTACTATCCATCTCTTCGAATCCGGGTGGAACCGGTAGCGTATTTGAGGATTCAATCTTCATCGATTTTGCATATGTTGGATCAACCAAGTTAATTGCCCAGTCGTGTGGTTGCAGAGCCATTTCTGTAGATCTTATTTAGCCCAGGATTCAGATGTTTTCTTCGGTCTAGATGGAAGCATTGACGATTGAATCGTTTTTTCAAAGCATATTGAGTTTCTTACGATTGATATCCCGGCTATGTGTAAGAAAAACTTATATATATACGTAGTAAAACATGGCATAGCTGGTCATTAAAATGCTAAATCTTAGATGCATCTAAGTATATGTCGTTATATAAATATGAGTACAAAGCTAGGGTATGTCCAGGAAAAGTCTGCCTATCATGTTGTGTAGATCAAGCTCTGTTAAAGTTTTCGCATTGGAAAGATCGTTGATACTCTCGTCACTATTGCTTTGGACGATACCTTGGTTCAATGATAGGTTCGAGAACTGCGGTATGAGATTACCATTTCCATCATCTACGTAACTGCCACCCCCGAGAATTTGACTAGACATTAGCCTTGTATTATGCAATATTTCTTGAGCTAATTCGTGCCATTTGTCGGCTGATAAGACTTGTTCGATGTCTGGAGATATCAATTCCACTTTGTACATGGCAGAAAATTTCAAGATTTCTTCTGATATCAAGATCACATGTCCCATGTAACCAAGGTTTGTATTATGTTTGTCGTAAAATTTATAAGTGGACTTGTAAGCTTGCAATATAAAATCATCAATAATATTGAAATTTTTTCGTTCCTCTTCTTTCAAAATGGTATCTGTCATGTATTGATATGATCCACCTCCATAAAATAATGAGTAGACCAAAAAAGAGTTATAAGAACTATCCATGCGCCCATTAAAAATCTGTTGTACGATATCAAAGATGACGGTGTGCCAGATGTTGTTCCATGGATGCCTTAAAAAAATGCTAAATAGTTTTGGTAATATTTGGAGATCAAATAATTTTATCTTAAACATATCGCCGAGGGTAGGATCTTTCCTTAGTTTGACATTTTGCATACTGTTTATGTACGGAATATGGAATGTTTCGTCAAGTTCTTGAATTTTATTGTACTCATCTAGCTTCTCACTATCTGGCGTGTCCGTCATAAAGATAGCCTCATTCAGTTCTTGCGTTATTTTGTTTCTTGCTGCGTCTCTTTCGAGTTCAATGGTTTCGCATTGTCGTGAATTGAGAAACATAATGTTAGAACAGTGAATTAGCTCAGCTAGCAATTCTGTTATTTTTATTCTTATCATTCCTATGGGTTTAAAGGAATGGCCTAGCTGGTTGTAAAGCGTAATAGAATCCTTGTCATCATTCAATATTTCTAAAATGATATCACAAAACTTGGAAAATGCTTCTGTAACTTTTTTTAGTAAATGCCCTAAGAATATTGGATCTCTAGTAGATGGTGGGAATTCATGAGCATCCACTAGAAGTAAATTTATTGCACAATAATCAGAGTTGTTTTTCCTAATGAGATCTATCACTACTGATACAATGTGACATAAGGCGGATCCTCTTTGATTTATCATTGTTGATATCAGTTGTTCGATTATCTCCGGGGATGCAAGCTGTCTAATTAAAATATTTGGGCCAATTGCAAGCTCATCTACAGGAACGTTAGATGATATTTCCAATAAGGACCTTAAAAATTCGCTTGTGGATAGTTGTATGTTATCTGAATATTTTTCATTGTCAAAAAATCTAATGCACTTTGGAATTATATCTTGTTCGTATAGTAATTCAAGAATACCAGTTGGGTTATCTGGTTTATCAGTCGCAATTATTTTAATGAAAAAATCTGTTAATATTGGTAAATCAATATGATTTAAAAAATCATCGACAAAAGTATCCAAACCACGAATAAAATTTAAGTAGCTATTTCTTCTCAACAGTAGAAAAGTTCTATTCAACTTCAAGAAAATGGATAATTGTGGTGATTTTTCACATTTTAGATTTTTATGCTGGATAAGTGACCAAATTCTATTCAAAAAAGTCTTATCGCTAACTAATAAATCGTTTAAAATCCAATTATCGGATGTGAATATGTCTGAAATAGCTGTCACCTCCCTCATATATTCTGTATAGTCACCACTTTCAGGATCAAACCGACCTGCAATGTCAATCGGTCGTTCCTCACTGAAGTCTCTAGGTTGGTTGTATATGTGGTCATCATCAAGGTAATCTAAACAAGTTAGAAGTCTATCAATGAGGTAGTCTATGTGTGACACTTGAAGATACTGATCAGGGGAGATTTCAGTGTAAAAATAACCAAAACATAAAAAATCGATCAAAACTTTGTTTTGCCTGCTGAGTTCACCAAGCAAGTCGGATTCGTTGACAATTCTAGTTATGAATTCGTCATTAAGTCTTGATTTTGACATTCTGACTGAATGCATGGTGGAGAAATTATCCATTGTATGGCGATTATTGAAAAGCATTAAAGAAGCAATTGTCGATTGCGTAGAGCTCGATCGACTCAATTCTCTATGGTCTATAACATTTTCGGACTCATCTAAGCCAGGCATATTTCCATTATTATCGGAATTGACCCCTTCTTCACTATCCTCCCTCTCTTCATCACAATGCAAATCATAAAGCAGATCCATATATTCATGCAGAATCTTTGTGATGCTAGAATCGCTACCGTTGAATCCAAACGTCCAGAAAGACATATTTCCATGTATTCAGCTTATTATGTAAAAGAACCCGATAATTATCAATGAAAAGATTTTGTGGTCTACCTTCTAAGGTTATTCAATGCAAACGAAACTTTATCACTCGATGAAATACTCCCAAAAAAAACCTCCTTATTGATTGCCAGCTTGACACTCTCGATTGCAGGATAAAGACAATCAAATAGACCAGATAATCCTGGCTTTACCTGTTTGATTACTTCCGTTGACACTAGCGATGCCCAACATTTTCAACTTTCTCTCATAGTGATCTGAAGATGTCATAAGCGGAACTGGACGGAATTTAGGGTTTTTAAAACTGGTTGGTCTAGCCCTATTCTATATCCGGGCCATTTTCAGATACTTTCATTAGGGCAAGCAGTTGGGATACGATCAAACCCTAGGTCATATTAGACCCGACCGCTTTGTTTATTTTTTTTTCAAAGTTGAAACTTCTAGGGAGAATTGCAAGTAATGAACAACACATTAGGTAAATCAGAGGAAAACTTGTCAATTGGCCCAGTATTTCAGCTGTATCAACACTTAGAAACGCGTCAATTGGGTACCTATGAAACTCTGCACTAAATTGGTTGTGACTTTGCTCACTACGATAGTTTCTTTGCAGTATTACTGTCAAAATTACAACTGTTCTGATAAATTGAACGAAGTTTGCTACTATTCAGCCCCTTCCAACTGGGATGAACTGTTAACTGAGAATAGTGAAATGTACAAGGTCAATGTTCATCCCAAAATTGTTCTATTACAGAACAAATACCAGGAAAATGTCGGTCCTCATGTGGAGTTATTGTTAAATAACGTGAATGAAAGAGTTATTACACCTGCTTCAGGGTTAATCAAGAACTACGCAGAGGACTTCAACTGTGAGGAGAAGTTGCAATGCGTCAAAAACTACTGGCAGCTCCTTTGCGATAGGGTCACTTTATACTATGCAATTACTCTTAGACCTTATTACGAAAGGTTTGCTGAAGAATTTGGTGCTAAGACACGCTATTCTTCTTTCCAATCAAAGTTTAATGGCGTTTATGACCAAGGTAAAAAGGTTGTAACTGATAATTACCGTGCTTTACAATCAAAATATTCCAGCCTTGTAAGCACTGTTAGTATTGAGGTAAGTTCCCCTATAAGCTCTTCAAAACCTGAAGTGAACGTAGAAGAAGCTGAAGAATTAATTACTTCTACCATATTCACCACAGTCACTTTGGATGATGGAGTTGAAGCTCAGGCTACAGGTACTGTCGTCTCTAATAACGATCTCTCTATGGAAGAGCAAGCTTTGCTGCAAAATGATTTTGAAAATTGGTCAAACACTGTAGAGAAAAAGATTCAGTCTGTCATTGGCACCTTTGAAAAGGATGTTGATAGGGCAATTCAATCATTCATTGACGAAAATGAAGCTAATGTAAGGGATAAAATGAGGTATTTGGCTACCAACTCTGATGATTATTTACAAAAGATAGCTAAGGCTATTCAAGATATTGATTGTAAGATCGAAATTGACTCTAAGACAGGAGAAAAGAGATACTTCGATAAGACTGGTACTACCGAACTTCCAGTTTATATCGACAGACAACTAATGCGTGACTATTTTGATGAAGCTCAAATTCACGGTACAAATGTCTCTGTTTCAATCAGAGATGATTTATCTGATGTCGCTTATTCTATTAACAAGAAAATTGAAGGCTTGCGTGACGAATATGTCGATCTCTATGAAGAATGGGCTAATACAGTCATTGGTGAATGGTCAAAAAGAATGGCCTATGTTGACGTCATCGCTGCTCACATGGATGAAGATGAACAAGGAACAATCTCTGAACAAAATTGGAAGAAATTCATGGAATTGAAGAGAGATGTCATGGATGCAAGAGAAGGTTTAATAAACCATCCAATTTCTGCAAAAAAGCTCGAAGACTTTATGAATGAAGTACAACGTACTTTAACTATTTTAGGCAAGGAGAGAGCTGATTTCACGTATATTTTGAGATCTAAAGCTAATTTAGCCTTCCAAAAACGTGAAAAGGAAGAAAAGGAGCGTGCTAGTGACCTGCAAGAATCGGAAACTGAAGTTGCTGAAGAAAAATAAGTGGAAAAGCATGGATAATTAAACATTTACGCTTTTCTTTTGTCTTTATGAAATATACTCTTTATATAGGCTGAGTCTTCAGCTTTTTTAGATTAGAATAAAATTTATGTATCGCCAGTGACATCTCTTCCAATGAGTGATCTCTCATAATTGATTTAACTAATTCCCATACTTTGTTAAATTAAAGTAAAACAATCATGTATAATTTAAATTTTTTGGACTGACCAACTATAAAGACCGGCCCTCTGAAAAGCTCAATTCCTTCGTCTAAATGTTAAAGAAACTAGCAACAACAATCGAAAACGGATTAGACTTTAAAACTTGTACGTTCAACTCTTGCAGAGAATAATAGTTACATCTAACTTTCCTAGTAAGGAGAGCCTCTTGCCGAGAACCTGAAAGTTACAAAGTGACAGATGTCGCAAATATCTAACGGAAGCGCCTTACATAGACAGTGGATAAACTTGGGTCTCATAACGTCTTCTTCGAAGAAGATTCCCCCCATAACATGCAAATTTGTTTCTTTTATGGAGACAGTCTTTTCTTCATATTAGCAGAACTATTTCAAATTCATGGCAGAAAATGTGTCAGTGCCTCTTATGATAAGAGAAACTTCGTAGGCATCTACAAAGGACCACCTATTAAAAAGCCCACTGATATAGCTCATATATGGACATAACCTCCGAATTATATGCATCATATTCTTCATTCCAGTACATCGAGAGTCGCACGAGCAGCGTTGCGACAGCATCCTGAATCGCACCCAACAACAAGGAAAGTAAAGCCCAGCTACAATCTAGATGGTAGTCCCATATTCTGGTAGGCCCATACGCTGGCTAACTGCTACAATTCAATTTATCACCCCCCCATAAACAGCTCGTTATCCGAGTCAATCTACTTATTATCAAATCGTTACCCTACACACATATTGTGAATCGGACTTCAATTCCAGGGGAGAAAGAGTTGAACTAGATGAATGTTGCATATTCAACCAATACTACGATCAGAAAGATCATATTGCAGAGGTTCTTAGATAAAATTATACCATTACTAGTGCAAAGTAAGAGTCCATTTTACTGTTAAGGACTGTGTTCTTCGTTATTTCTTTAAAATGTCACAATATATGGATGAAGTAGATAGAGAGTTCATTGAAACTCTATATCCACAATACCTGTTACAGCAACCAATTGCATATGATCTATGGTCAGGATATTACAAGCACAAAAAATTGTTTCACAAATCAAACTATAATAAACTCTCTAATAGCTTCATTACTATAAATAGTAAGCATCATAAACTACCTTACTCGATAAAGAAAGAAATCTGGCAAAAACTGATGCACCTGGGAGTTCTGGGAACTATATCTTTTGACACAGCAAGAGATGATTACCTTTTGCAGGTATATAAATACTTCTATCCTGGATCAAATTTAGTGCTATTTGGTAATAAACCCGGGTCATTAAAAAATGATAGGTTTAAAGGACAAAGTGATCTTCAAAATATTTATAATACGAACAATGCAATCGACAGAAGTATCGAAGAGTTAGCGAAACCAGAGGCTTCTCCCGCCAATCTTATGGAATTGGGGAACACCAATACTTCATGGAGGAATATTGCAGAAAATTTAAACAATGAAAATGATTCAAGTAGTACAAGTTTACGACACCATCCATCCGTCTCATTGAGCTTTTCTGAATCTGTCAATGATGATAGCAGCGACCAAAATGACAACGACGAAGACGACATGAGCAGCAATAGTTCTAGCGAAAGTGAATTAAATGAAGATGAGGATGACGACGAGAATATGCGTACTAACGAAGAAAGAGGTCAAAGAGATGATACGCCACAAAGCCAGGATTCAAGACGTACAATTGCTGAAATCGAGGAAAATGAAGTAAGTGTTAATCATGATGAGGGTAGTACAACTGAGGCGAAAAAATCACATGAGGAGCCAAATGAACAATTTTATTATTCAAATGTGTCATCGCCCAAAATTCCTTATCAAATGAAAACAAATTTGGTCAGTCCAGATTTGTATAGGTCAATTAGTTACCTCTTACCCCATTACTGGGTATCACAACCGAATAACAGCGTCTTGGTTTCATCGGATGGTATTTCAAGGATAAGTCCTAATCCGAACTGGCAATCATATATGAAGTACGAGAGATCTGCAAGCAGTAATGTATCAACTATTGCCAGAAATAGGTTGCGAACTGGAATTGGTTCCACACAGAAATATGAATATGCAGTGACCTGGGCCAACAGTTCTTTACCTTTACCTAATTTATCAATTTTTTATTTCGAAATTAGAGTTCTG
Organism: Kazachstania africana CBS 2517; assembly: GCF_000304475.1. Classification (NCBI taxonomy): domain Eukaryota; kingdom Fungi; phylum Ascomycota; class Saccharomycetes; order Saccharomycetales; family Saccharomycetaceae; genus Kazachstania; species Kazachstania africana. Next base: position 524,681 of record NC_018949.1, on the reverse strand, counting down.
AATGTTAGTAGTTCCCAAGGTGGCAAGAATAGCAACATCATCGTTGGATATAAACTATCTCCAAGCAGCATGAGTCGTGATAACGTCAATACTAATGATAATAATGAAGCGATAAGTTCAACAGTGCAGTTTATCGAGACCTCTCAGACTTCTTCATCTTCAAGGAATAGCAATACTACAGGTGGAAGAAATAATAACAGCGGTGGTGGTAATTTGAATGGTGCAGGCAACAAAAACGTTTTTGACGCTGGATTTTTTGGCTATCTAGGCTTTGATGGTTCTGTTTCTGCTGGCAGACAATACAACACATACAATGAACCTTATGGTAGGGATGATATTATTGGATGTGGTATAAATTTCATTGATGGATCTATTTTTTTCACTAAGAACGGTGTATTCTTAGGTACGGCTTTCAATGATCTTCACGACACTCCTGTTGTACCAGCCATTGCTTTAAGACCAGGCAACTCTGTCAGGACAAATTTTGGTCTGTATGAGGAATTTGTCTTTGATATCATAGGTTATCAGAACAAATGGAAAGGGAAAGGCTACGACAACATATATAAATCTGTCAATAATGAATCAGACGACATAGAGAGTGACATGGAGGCAGATGAAGGGCCAAAAGATGGAGATACAATAATGGGTGATACTGAAGAGATTGAAGAAGAAAAGCTACCGGACTTCTTATTGGGTCATGATTTCAGGAATGTCAATGGGCAATTGACAAAACCAGATGTATTAAGAATAAATCATCTGAATTCTAATAATAATTCAATTCCGAATACTTTGAATGCAATGATAAATGAATATTTAATTCATGAGGGCTTAATAGATGTTGCGAAGGGATTTTTAATTGATTTACAGAGGGATGGTTCGTATAATGATAACAACGACGAGATAAAAGTTATTAGGCACAATGAGAAACAAATTATCAAGGAGGAGGAAATGTTAAAAGTTAGACAAGAGCTAAGAAAATTAATTAACGATAGGAACATAAAGCAATGCATTCAATATATTGAGAAACAACTGCCCGGATTATTAAGTCAAAACGTTGAACTATTATTTGAATTGAAGTTGGCAGAATATTTAATACTGATTTTAAATCAAACTAATATCAAGACTATAATTTTGCAAGGGCAAGAATTATCTGCGACATTTCTAAACGGTAATTTGACTGCCGACGATAAATTGAAGAACAAATTCAATGAACAATTAAGCAATGTATCTGCATTATTGGCATACGAAGATCCAATAAACGAATCTCCTGATGAATTATCCTTCTATCTAAGTAATGAATTCTTGCAAGAGAGACTGTACCAAGTGATAAATTCGAATGTTTTGAAATATTTAAACAAAAACAGCGATTGTTCACTGGAAAATTTGGTTGGATATACGAGGTCCATGCTGTCTACGTTGATGACTTACGAGGGTTCAGATCCCAACAACAGTAACAATAACAATGCCGTGTCAAACAAGAATGAACTCAGATACTATAAGGTTGCTAATATAGACGAGGATATATTGAATATATGAAGAATTATGTACATCTATACATACACTCCAAATGAATTTGAAATGAACACTGTTGCGATACCACAAAATAAGGAAGCAAACAAACTTAAAATTGTAAATAGAAAGAATTTTGGTACGATTGATCTTGCAGAGAATGCCACACCTATAGACATTGATAGAAAGAGAATAGCTAAAACTAAAGCAAAGAAACCATAACGTGGCTGTTCAATCAGTGGAATAACGTCCTGATAAACTTGAGCAGCATTATAATCATTCTGTGGCAGATGTATATGCCTGTTAGTAAAAAACAACCTGAAGAAGTCAAAGAAAAAGAAGAAAAACAGTCCTCACACATACAAATAAATTTGCAAACCCCATATTTTATTCAATTGAAACCCTAGTATATATATGATTACTGCCAGATACAGATAATGGTCTAAAAGTCCAATCAATTGACGATTAAATACAGGTAAAGCTACCACGTAAACCTTTCTCAAATATCAAATTGTTAGTCCGCTCGGCGAGTATCGCAAGAATTTCAAGGATTCTGATAATGAAAGATATTTCAACACTTGAGAAGAGCAAGAGGCTGCGAGAAGTTGGATGAGCTGGAGGTATAGACTGTGTTGGGGAAGATGAAGCGCGAGCTATTGAAGTGTATGTCCAAGATCCGGGTTCTTAGAGCCCTTGAGCATTCCGTTTCATGCAGAAACTACTCGGCGGTATACAGGCCACCTAATCTGCACGATCTTCCCAGAAGATGGCTCACGTTGGATTACGATACCAAAGACGAGATAAGAGAGTATTTGTCATGGCAAATGGAGGAGCAGTGGCCAGTGATGTCTCGGGATGAGATGAAAGCAGCCTACTTCGTCAACTACGAGGACCCTCAAACCGCCCAGCAGACAACCGGCCCGTTCCCGTACTTATTCATGAGACTGCTGTTTAATATCACACTGGTGGGCACTGTGACACTCTCCCTCATCGAATACAAGAACGATAGAAGGAGGTTCACCAGTTAATAACTTTTAGGAACGCAGTGGCACGTGACCGGAGCACGTGGGATCACGTGATAGGAAAATGGTTTTTTTTTTGATTTTTTTCAACACGAAAACGTTAACGTATTCTAGAAATATACCATTAACGATTGTTATAAAATACAGGACTTGGTGTTCATTTTGTTTTTGCAGTTTCTGTCAACTTTAATAGCTCCAAGATAGTAGAGAAGCGCTATGTCTGAACTCAAGATTGCGAACAACCACAATGCTTTGGCTTCCATTGCGAATTCTGGTCCAATTTCCATTTTGTCCTACTGTGGTTCTTCCATTTTAATGACGGTTACAAACAAATTCGTTGTTAATTTGAAAGATTTTAACATGAACTTCGTCATGTTATTCGTTCAATCTTTGGTCTGTTGTTTAACTTTAGTTGTCTTAAAATTCTTAGGCTATGCTAAGTTCCGTCCATTGAATAAGACTGACGCCAAGAATTGGTTCCCAATTTCTATATTGTTAGTTCTTATGATCTACACTTCTTCTAAGGCTTTACAATTCTTAGCAGTGCCAATCTATACAATTTTCAAGAATTTAACTATTATCTTAATTGCTTACGGTGAAGTTTTATTTTTTGGTGGTAACGTTACCGCTATGGAATTATCTTCCTTTTTATTAATGGTTCTATCATCTGTCGTTGCTACTCTAGGTGATCAACAAGCCATTGCCCAAAAAAATGCTGAAATGGCTCTAGCCAATGAAGTTGGTGCCTCTGTCGCTTTATTCAACCCAGGTTACTTTTGGATGTTCACTAACTGTATCTCCTCTGCTTTATTTGTCTTAATAATGAGAAAGAGAATTAAGTTAACCAACTTCAAGGATTTCGACACCATGTTTTACAACAATGTCCTAGGTTTACCTATCTTATTAGTTGCATCTTTCTGTTTTGAAGATTGGTCTCCAACAAATTTAGCTACTAATTTATCCGGCGATTCTTTAACCGCTATGATTATCTCTGGTGTGGCTTCCGTCGGTATATCCTACTGTTCTGGTTGGTGTGTTCGTGTCACTTCTTCCACTACTTACTCTATGGTTGGTGCTTTAAACAAATTACCAATCGCTTTATCTGGTTTGCTTTTCTTCGATGCTCCAAGAAACTTCTTATCCATTTTCTCTATCTTCTTAGGTTTCTTATCTGGTATAGTGTATGCTTTAGCTAAACAAAAGAAACAACTACAACAATCCCACAAATAAATAAAAAAGTAAATAAATAAATAAATAAACAAAATCATTATTGGTTATTATTCAGATTCTATACACGTATACGCATTTTGTACAAGTAATAGTGTGGTAAAAAAATAAAAAGTTATATTGCTTATTGATCTACCCACTACTTCAAATAATAAATATCGATATCTATAAAGATTTGTATTTACAAAATTATTGAAAGAGTTCAGGCACGGCAGTTGGCAAATCTACAATATTATTAATTACTATAGATCCTTCTGGCGTTTGACCCAATATAAAATTATCATTTTCCGTCTCCACTAAATGAATACATTTTTTCATACCGATGGAAATACCCTGTTGAATGTTACTGCCACCATCGTCAACAAACCAGGCATTAGCCCAATCTCCAAGACCACTTTGTAGTTTAGCTCTTTCAAATGCCTTTGGATTCGGTTTACAAATCAATTCTTCGGGATGCGAATAGTCACAGTATGTAATCCCATCAAATAAATCGCCCAGGCCCAATAGTCGTATACATCTCAATGCATGATTTTTGTATGCATTAGTGAATAGCCATAGTTTATCGACACTCTTGGACTTCCTTAAGTTAATCAACATTTCTCTCAATTTTAAATTTGGTTTCAAAATATCTTGTAGTGGTAAAGAATCATCCACCAACTGATTGTATTCCATTACATCAACATCGTGGTGCAATTTAAGACCTCTAATGGCTAAACCATATTCTTTATAATATGTTCTATGAAGGATATGTGCTTCCTCATGGGAAATATTCAATGTATTTCTGAAGTAGTTCAAAATGGATATCTGCATCAAATCATGTATTTTCGTAGACAAACTATAAAGACAATTATCAATATCAAAGAAGAAAATCTTTAAATCAGGGTCAGATTCAGGTAAGGGTTGATCAACAGGGAAAGTGATCATACAACCTGGATGAGTTAGTGAGTCTAAATGCTCTATATTCTTCCTTAGTTGTTCTTGAACGTCTTTCTTGTACTGATTTTCTTGGTTGTCAAATTGGATAGTCATTCTATTTTCAGTAGTGTTCTTATGAAAGTTATGTTACTGGCAAGAGTGTATGAGTAAGCACATCTATTTTATACTCTTTATGAATTTCTTTTCCATCTTTAACACTGATTTTGTAAATCTTCGGCGATGGGCGAAGAGCAGAAAAAAATAGAAAAAAGGCCCGCATACAAGGTTCGAATGGAGCTCAGAATTTCACCTTGCTGGAGACGCATTAATCTCAGCTAACGAAGCAATTTGTTCATGCAGCAGGTGTATTAGGTTAGTTTTGTTGTAGTTTTGCACAATGGAGTCGACTAGTTCATTCATTGAGACTGGTTGAGGCTGCGGGTGAGATTTATCTTCAGTTGCTGTGATGTCCTCTTCAGATTGCTCTTCAGTTGGTATGGTATCCCGGTCAGGTTGTTCTTCGGTTGGCTCCACAGTCGGTTCAATGCCTGGAACAGATATATCTGAAGATGGCAAGGCATCTGCCTTTGGTGGCACAACACTGATCTTCTTCATGGAGACTTCCAGATCGTTTAGATCGTGCTTTATAATTTCAGTCAATTTAGTTTTAATTTCGTTTATGATCGATGCATCACAGCCAAATTTTTGTAATTTTAAAATCATTGGGATTATTGGTTGAATGATTTTATATACCGTAATGTCCTTCCAATTGACAAGACCCATAGAATTTAGTTTTGCCGTATGAATGGTGGTTCCGATATCAGAATCATCAGTTTCTCCAGGTTGCTCGGCAAGTTCACCTTGTATGATTTTTTCCAATTGGTTCAATTTCAAATCGATATCGTTTCTGATCTTTTCAATCAATTTCGTATTGAAATCTGGTAGATGAATAAATTCCCTTACTAGCGGATCAGTAGATTCAAATAGATTGGATTCGATATCGTTATATTCATTAAAAATTGTCGCGTAAAGTAACTGCTGATAATCTGAACATAACTGCGCATTCCAATTGTAAGATTTCGAATCTTGGAAAAGGTTAAACAGTTTTATCCGTTGTGTTAAAGTGAAGTGAATCTTGGAAGATTGCAATGATTGGAAAAGTTCTTCTTGGAAGGAGATAATCTTGGAATTGATCAAATCTTGAAAATCCGTTGGGATGTGACAATTGCGTAAATTCTGGAAATTGACCATCATATCATCAAAAGATTTAAGTGATGCCATATTAAAAAAATTTGAAATAGAGAGTAACCAGTTGGAAATAGCAAGTATAGACTCAGTGCTAGTTCGAGTATGGTCAGATAAGGAGACATTGGTATTCACCTGTTTAGAAGAATGATCGCTGGCAAATTCGGGCAGTTTTTTGATCTGATACTTGTCATCATTGAAACAGAGATCTCTAAATTCCGTATCGACATCTTTCAACAAACCATACAACCCAGCGACATCCTCCGTGACTTGTAAGATGTCTGGATAGTGAAGTTTTAATTTAGCAGTGAAATTTTCATCCACTTGAACCAATTCACGATTAACATCCAATAAATAGTCTTTAATCTCCGTAATACTTTTCTCTTCGAACAACTTCTTGACCTCACCGTTCTGTTGCTGCATATCAGTGGTAAAAGGGCTTACAGAGCGTTCTTCCAACATAATTGAATGCTTCTCTATACGTAAATTGAAGCGCTCTTATAATGGACACTTCAAGTAATTTGAGTTCAAAATTCCAGAAATCTCTTCGATTTGTCGCTTAGGGTTGGCCCGGATTATTGTCCAAGACCTAACAATAATCCGGGCCAAAATGTGACAGACAACTCAAAGCCCTAATAGACTCTCGAACCAACCCTAAAAACCCGACCCAACTTCATCATTCCAAGAGTTTACAGTCATGAGGGTTCAAATAGCAATAATAAACCTATTTCCAACACCAAGACAAGACCCAAAATTATCATCAGACGGTGAGAATGACTTAGAAAATGTTACCTCACTATCCACGAGGTGCGATTTTTCCGATCAGCAGAAAATTTTTCTTTTTCACTGACGAAAATTTTTCGTTTTTATATGAGAAGGGCATCGCTTTAATTAGTGAATTTAACTTGATTAACTGTTAGCATTGGAAATCAGATAAGTAGATAAAACCATAGTATATCATGCCACCAGTATCTTCATCCAAAGCCAAGAGAGAGGCCAAGAAAGCTGAAAGGGACGCCAAAAAGGTTGCCGCAGGTAAGACCGTCCGTAGAACTAAGAAGAAGAATGAAAATGAAGAAGATGAAGCTGAGGTTGCAGCAAGGGAAATTGAAAAATTAAAATTACAACAGGATGAACACGGTATTTCTGATAGAGTTGTCACTGGTGTCTTAGCTTCTTTAGAAACCTCTAGAGATATTAAATTGACCTCCGTTTCCCTGTTATTCCACGGTAAAGTTTTAATTCAAGATTCTAACTTGGAATTAAATTACGGTAGAAGATACGGTCTATTGGGTGAAAATGGTTGTGGTAAATCCACTTTCTTAAAGGCCCTTGCCGCTAGGGAATATCCTATCCCAGAACATATCGATATCTACCTATTAGATGAACCTGCTGCTGCCACTGAATACTCTGCTTTAGAATATGTTGTTAGAGAAGCTCAAAATGAATTAAAGAGATTGGAAGATTTAGTTGAAAAGATCACCATAGAAGATGGTCCAGAATCTGAATTATTAGACCCATTATACGAAAGAATGGATTCTCTAGATCCAGATACTTTTGAAAGTAGAGCCTCCATTATCTTGATTGGTTTGGGTTTCAACGCTCAAACTATCTTGAAGAAAACTAAGGATATGTCTGGTGGTTGGAAAATGCGTGTTGCTTTAGCCAAAGCTTTATTCGTTAAACCAACTTTATTATTATTAGATGACCCAACTGCGCATTTAGATTTGGAAGCATGTGTTTGGTTAGAAGAATATTTAAAGAGATTCGACAGAACTTTAGTTCTTGTCTCTCATTCTCAAGATTTCTTAAATGGTGTCTGTTCCAATATGCTTGATATGAGATTACAAAAATTAACCGCATATGGTGGTAACTACGATTCTTATGTCAAGACTAGATCCGAATTAGAAACTAACCAAATGAAACAATATAATAAACAACAAGAAGAAATTCAACATATCAAGAAGTTCATTGCTAGTGCAGGTACTTATGCAAACTTGGTCAAACAAGCCAAATCCAGACAAAAGATTCTTGATAAGATGGAAGCTGATGGTCTTATTCAAGCAGTTGTCCCAGACAGAGTTTTCTCTTTTAGATTTCCTCAAGTTGAAAGATTACCTCCACCAGTTTTAGCATTCGACAACATTTCCTTTGCATACGATGGTAATCCAGAACACAATTTATACGAAAATTTAGATTTTGGTGTTGATATGGACTCTAGAATCGCTTTAGTTGGTCCAAATGGTGTTGGTAAATCTACTTTATTAAAGATTATGACAGGTCAATTAATGGCACAAGCTGGTCGTGTTTCAAGACACACACACGTCAAATTAGGTGTCTACTCACAACATTCTCAAGATCAATTAGATTTAACCAAATCTGCTCTTGAATTCGTCCGTGACAAATATTCTAGTATTTCTCAGGATTTCCAATACTGGAGAGGTCAATTAGGTCGTTACGGTTTAACTGGTGAATCTCAAACTGTTCAAATGGGTACTCTATCTGAGGGTCAACGTTCTCGTGTTGTTTTCGCCTTACTAGCTTTAGAACAACCAAATGTCTTATTGTTAGATGAACCTACCAATGGTTTAGATATTCCAACTATCGATTCATTAGCTGAAGCTATTAATGAATTCAATGGTGGTGTTGTCGTAGTTTCTCACGATTTCAGATTATTAGATAAAATTGCTAAAGATATTTTTGTTGTTGAAAACAAAACAGCAACAAGATGGGAAGGTTCAATCTTGGAGTACAAGACCAAATTGGCAAAGAATGTTGTCTTGTAGGTGCTATACACATATATTTATATACATATATATATAATTTTTTCAACTGTATATTTAATTTCAAATAAAGAAAAAAGATTCCAAAAAAAAAAGAGTTTAATTTATATTTATCAAAAATAATGAATATATAAATGGGAAGTAGTAGTACTAAGGACTACGAGATGATAAGATACCTGATCTTATTTTATACAACAAAAAAAAAAAAAAAAAAATAACAAAAAGATTGGGTTGGATTGTAGCTATATTCCATCACAAAAAGCTTGGTTTTGGTAAGTTACATTCCTGTGGTGTATCATTTGCAAATGAAGCACCGGCAAATGAATGAGACGAACATCTACTGTTCGAATGATTGCTGTTCTGCTTTTTTTTAGATTTTGTTGATGTTATTGTGGAGCTGGAAGACGATGGTAAAGAAATATTATTGCTAGTATGAGTATTAGGAATATTTTGACTAGGATGAGGTTGCAAATACATTGGATTTCTTACAGGCATCTGTTGTGGCATGATGGGTGGAACAGATGCAAGACTATAGTTGGCATGAGGAATATAAGGATAACCTGCCATTTGGAAAGGTGGTGGTAGAGGAGCACCGCTTAAATTCGGTTGCGCCAATATATGTGGAGGACTCGTTGGGTATGGATGACGAGTCGTACTGGGTGAAAAGGGACCCATGGGCACGGGAGGTGATAGTAGTTGACTTGGAATCGAACTTGGAGTGTTGATAGGCGAGCTTAAAAATGTAGTCAAAGGAGTCTTACTAGCTTGCTGTTGCACAATAGGTGTACTATCTAATTCTTGATGATTAGACTTTGGAGAAAATAATTTCTTCTTGGTGGCCTTCTTTGTTGACTGTGACTTATCAAGCACTAAATTTTTCAAACTTGCAGACAATTCATCCTCCTTGGCTTTACCCTTTTTCTTGGACTTCTTACCATTAGAATGACCAAAATTTGGTTTCTCACCGTTGGGTAGCGACTGAGGCAAAGGAACAGTCTCATTTTTCTCTCTGCTCTGCTTTTCCGCTCGAATAAATTTCTTATGGTTGTTCAGATTATTGGATGGCTTATTTTTACTATGCACAGGTAACAGCCTGGAGCTGTTGATATACATTGTGTCTGTGGACATTACACTGGGATAAGAGCACAATCAATGAACGGTTACGTAATAATAACAATAATAATAATTAGAATCTTAATTTTATACTTTCTTATTGGCTTCTAATAGTCGTAAATCCATGTTTTCGCCTCTTGAAAAGGAGATTTTTATTACGTTTTTTTTACAAAATGACAAATTCGTCGTGTGCGATGGCCGGGTAAAATCAAATACATTTCACGTGACATATGCCATTAATATCTCTTTATATATATTACTTATAGATGGAGAGCTGATTAGATAACACGCAGTGGGTCCATATCGGTGTCACTGACAGTACAGTCGATGCCCTCGTTGGCAAGTCTGGGGAGCATTTCGTCCTTGAGGTATCCGCGTTCCGAGTTTGAATGGTTGCAGACAATGACTGCTTTACCCATTTCTTTGTATCTTAGGACGTCGTGATGCGACAATTCACCAGTGAAAATGAGGTCAATGGCTTGGAGATCCGTTGGTGACAGGGCTTTGAACACCCCAGCACCGCTGCCTGCACAGACTGCAGCAGCGGAGACCATATACGTATCGAGGTTCCTCACATTGGAACTCACCTGCAAATGTTGTAAGTTCATTAGAGCTTTCAAACTGTTGATAATGGCGGATAATGATAAAGCTGTGTGGAACTGAACAACTCTGCCGTAACCAACTTCTTCCATGGTGTCTGTACCGACGAGCAACTTCGGATTGGATAATCTTTCGATTGACGTAATGGATTTAATTTTGTCTGGTTGGTACGAGACCAGACCCAGAGATAGCCAGTCGTTGACGCCACCTTTCGCAGCATCCACGGCGGTGTGTGGGCAATAGACACTGACATTGTTCTTGACCAACTTGATTAAAGAATTCTGTTGCGTGTTTTCCAATGGTCTAATCGACTTCAAATTGGGGAAAATGAACGGATGATATGCAATGATCAAGTTGCACTGCTTGTCAATTGCTTCCTGCGCGACTTCTTTCGTCAAATCTATGGTAAGTAACGCTTTCACGTGGGCTTCACCGTCCTCTTCAGAACAATCAATCAATAATCCCGTATTATCCCACGAACTATCCGCATACTGGCTTGGATAATGTTTCACAATCTTGGAAACTACCGACTGTAATGTGGTCCTACTCACAGCTTTGATCATACTCTCTGTGTTTCCAGTGTGATAAATACTAAACGTTAAGACATCTAATTCGGTTTTTCTTCTTGAAAATCGATCATCACTAGTATAGAGTCTTGTGGAAAAGAAGTGGCGTGGCAATGGAGGCACTGATAGAGTATAAGGAGAGTGTGAAGGAGCAATTGGAGAATGCAGATCTTCTGATAACGAAATTGGTTAATGAGAATTCGACTTTGAACGAGAAGCTTAGGGTTAAAGATGATAGAATTTCAAATCTAGAGAACGAAATTGCTAACTTAAAACAGCAAGTAGTCAAGACACAACAACAGCTGAAGGATAAAGCTGAGAATATAGACGTGATAAAGGATCTTTTCGAGCATCTCTGCGGTGTTCGAGTACACAAATCGTATGAAGACGATACGGGTCTCTGGTTCGATACATCGCAAGGAAGTAAGAAAGGCATAATGGATTACAAACTGGGATTTGTGAAAGGTGAGAATGCCTCGACCGAGGTTATCTACGTACCATTGCTGAAGCAACGGTCTACAGAGGAATTAAAGACGTTACAGGGACAATTGCCCAGCTATATGTTCGATACCTTGTCATTCCCACTAAATTCTTTGAACCAATTCTACATAAAACTATCAAAATGCTTAAATAAAAGTAAACAATAATCCGCGATATATATATATATATATACATTAATTCACCATATATGTACACAATTAATTCACCACATATACACATTAATCCTTTTTTAAATCTAATGATTTCCCACTATCGTTGACAATCAATGATTTTAAAAGCTTTTTCTTTTCATCTTTGTCCTTGATTCCCCTTAGAATCTTGTATAGAGATTCACCTTTAACCAATTTAGTGGGTTGCTTTTTAGACTCAACTTTCTTAACTTTCTTTTCAGCAACCACCGATTTTGTCTCGACTGTAGGCTGGGCCTTTGGTTTTTCTGCTTTCTGTCCTCCCTTTTGATTGGTACCCTTCTTGGCACCCTTGTACAATGCCTTTTGATATTTCTCATCTTCACTGATACATGAAGTATGTTGCTTGTAACTCACACCGTCATCGAAAGTCTTTGAACAGTCAATACAGGTGTAGTAAGCGTTGGGACAACGGTAGTAATGCTTTTCAGTGTTTTTCTTAGGAACAGTGTCGTTACAGACCTCACAATTGAAAGTGACCATCGTGATTCGCACGTATCTCTCGAGCTATTCTTTATCGATGAGCTTCCTTTTCAGACCAAAAAATTTTTCATTTTAAATTCGCATAGTGAGACACTGCCAGTAATGAATAACGACCAGCTTCATAAATGGCCCCCCAGGGCCATGGTACCGCACTGTGATGCCAATAGTGCTATTGGAAGTATCCTGCTGACTATTATTATCTTACAACTTTCTAATATCAGCTATTTCGTCGCATTTCCGATCATTTCATGAGACTGTCCACGACGCTGTCCGCCGCTTAATCTTGAACTATGCACCACCTCGTAGCTTTCTCATTGAGAACCAAACGGCTTACTAGCAGGACTCTCCAGCGTAATCGGTACTTCTCATGCTGTATACTAGATCTTTCATATACTGTATTTTGCTGTCAAGTTCCTTACTGAGAATGAAAAAAAAAAACAACTTTTCAAGCCACTGTATAGGGGTATTAATCACCTTTGAGACAACACTTATTAACATACAAACACACCAATATGGCTTTAGAACCTATAAATTGCGACTCTCACTCTAGAGATATCGAACAGGCATACCTGAAAGTGGTCAGAGGTGATGACGATCAAACAAAATGGTTAATCTTATCACCAAACGCCTCCAAAGAATATTTCCCAGAATCTACTGGTTCTGATTTCACTGAATTTTTAGCATCATTCGACGATACCAAAGTTCAATATGGTATGGCAAGAGTGTCTCCACCAGGTTCAGACGTGGAGAAACTGATTTTAATCGGTTGGTGTCCAGATTCTGCTCCAATGAAGACTAGAGCTTCTTTTGCAGCAAATTTTGGTACCGTGGCTAATAACATTTTAAAAGGCTATCACATCCAAGTCACTGCTAGGGACGAAGATGATTTGGATGAAAAGGAGTTACTCATGAAAGTTAGTAACGCCGCCGGTGCTCGTTATTCTATTCAAAAAAGTGCTTCCGCTCCAACCAAGCCAAAAATCTCTTCTCCTCCACCAGTGAAGAGGAGCATCCCTACTCCAGTGGTTGCCCCAAAGAGAACTGTTCCACAATCTAATGAAGAAGACGATTGGGGTGAACCAGAAATCAAAGAACGTGATTTTAACAAGCAACCATTATCTGCCAACCAATCTACTTACAAACCAATTGGTAAGATCGATTTACAAAAAGTCATTGCCGAAGAAACTGCAAAGGAGGATCCACGTTTAGTCCATGCTGAAGCATCCGGCTCAAAGATCAATCCAAAGGATGACATTGCATCTCTAAAGAACCAATCCAAATTACAAAGAGACAATGAAATCAATTCTTTCTTAAAGGGCACCAAACCACCCGTATTAGGAAACGAGTACAAGAGAAATGATGATAACGTCATTAAAGGTTTCAAAACTGAAAAGACTCCAGCTCAATTATGGGCTGAAAAGAAGGCTAAACAGTCTGCCACTACTGAATCAACCCAAGTAGAAGAACCAGCTAAATCATATTCCGCCGCTGGAGAAGAAGAAGAAAGAGAAGATGAAGAACAAGAAGATGTTAACGATTTGAAATCCAAGTTTGAAACCTTATCTACAGAGCCAACCATCATTTCCCCAAAACCATTCTCAAAACCACCGGTTCAAGAAGCTGAACGTCAACCGGTCAAAACTGATTACACAAAAATTGGTACCCGTCTACCGGGCATGCACCAAGAAGTTTCTGATCATGAGGAAGAGCAACAAAATGAAGACGATTGGAATGATGAAGAAGAAGAAGCTGCTGCTCCATCATTACCTTCTAGAAAACAAGAAATTGAACCCGAAGAAGAAGAGCAAGAAGAACCTCCTACCCCATCGCTTCCTTCTAGAACAAATGTTGACGAAGAAGAAGAACAAGAAGAACAAGAGGAAGAGGAACCTGCTCCAAGCTTACCAACAAGAGACTACGATGAACCACAACAAGAAACTAGAGCCATCCCACCTCCACCTCCAAGAAGAGCTACAGAACAAAAGGAGGAACAACCATGGGCTATTGCTGAGTATGATTACGAAGCAGGCGAGGATAATGAACTGACTTTTGAAGAAAACGATAAAATCATCAACATTGAATTTGTCGACGACGACTGGTGGTTAGGTGAACTAGAAAAGAATGGAGAGAAGGGTCTGTTCCCAAGTAACTACGTTAATTTAGGCAATCAATAAAAATGTATATACATCTCCTAGTGTTGTCTCTATACTTTTTTAAACAATCATGAAACATTTCTTAGCTGTACGTATTTTTTTTTTTTTCAAGGCTTTAAGACATCGCTAACTTTTGAAACATCGATGATTCCAATTTAAAGCAAAAGATGAAGTGACAGCAAACGGAAGCAAGTATCAAGTTTGTCTGATCCTAAATATAGCATTCTACTAACTCTCATGTATTTTTCGTTATGGCTGTGTATATATAAGGGCGAATGACTGAATGAGAATTGGGAGATATATTCCCTTTCATTAATGAACTATCCAACTTGTCAGCCATGCATTCCTCAGTTATTCTGACCGCAGTACTTGCATCAACAGTATTAGGTCAATATTTCAATGAAACAACTACCAGTCAAACGAATTTCTTATCTTCTAGCTCCATTTATGAGAAAATTTCATCGAGTGGCTCATCAAGAAGTGTTATGGCCTCCTCAAATACCATTGAATATCCACAATCCATAGAAATTACAAGTATTGAAACTTCAAGCGGTCCTTTGAGTACTTCCGCAAGTGTCTCAACATATTTTCAAAATACCCAGTCAGCTTCCACAGCATCAGACAGTTCAATTATCTCAGTAACAGCTGCTTCAACTTCCTCCACCTTATTTACCACGTTGAGACCTTCTTCGCATAGCAATTCCTTTGATGCGACCTTTATGACGAGTGAGGAATATTCGCCAGCTCAAACTTCGCAAGATTCTACTTCAATATTATCTAATTCGATGTCTCAAGAAGGTACATCAACGTTAGGAGCTTCCTTTGGCGGTGCACCAACTACGATAGATCCTCAATATTATTCCACGGCTAGCGCTTCTGTTTCTTCAAGTGACGCTTCTCTAGACAATGAAGAAATCGCTTCCGCAACGAACTCCACAGAATCGAACTTCGCTACCAGCATTGTATCTGAGGTTTCAGGAACTTTATCATCCTACTCAAAAGAGTCCCACATCTCTATAGAAAGTACCGTTCCTTCCAATGTTATACAATCAAGTGATAACTCTGTACTATTATCAGCCGTCACCAGTGAGGCTCTTACATCTCAAATTAGTGATATATCTCTTTCCACCACTGGCAGAAGTGATTTACTCAATACAACAGGTGTTGGCACTTCAACGACTGTTGCATCTGTCACCGTATCTTCCTCTACCCTCCTAGCATCAGCAACGTCTTCAATGTTACAAGAAGTTTTAACTAGTCGACAATATTCTTCAGGTAACACTGCCGTTCAAGATAATTCCACAATTTCTTCCATTGATCTTTCGATTTCATCAGTATCCACCTCCCCTGAAGCAACTGCCTCTTCTGCAGTGCTTGAAACTACGGCTTTCAATACTAGTGCTAACACAACCATTCTAGCAGCTTCTACTACAAACTCTGTCATGGGCTACTCATCAGGGTCAGTCAGTAGCGGGGAAATAAACGAATTAACATTTTTAGCAACAACAACATCTTCATCATCATCATATGCCAGCGCCGCAACAAGGGATATGAACTCTTCTATTCCCTTATCTAGCGATATTATTACCTCTACTATTTCCTCCCCATGGTTTTCTCCTTCAATTCCATCTACCGCTATCAATAGTTCCTCGAGTATTACTAGCGAAACTACTACAGTTATCACATCAACTTTTTCCACTTCAGGTACTGAAATATTTACTACATATACCGCGGCACTAGCAACCAAAACTACTACAATTGAAGGTGTTGTAACCGAGTATGTTACCTGGTGCCCATTGAAGGCATCTTCGACTACAACTTCAACTGATGACTCAATCTCTTTTACTGCTGTTACAAGCCCTTCCATTCAATCCAGTTCACAAAGTACTGAGTATTCAGCTTTAGAATCTTACGCACAAAATATGATTTCTTCCACCATCTCTGATTTATCTAGTAATATTACTATGACTAGTGGTCCCTTACTATCTATCAGCACATCTGCTTCTCACTCTATGGAGGCTGCATCACTCCATGATGTTTCGTCTATCTCTAGCTCGACAGTGACCTCGACCTCTTCTAGTTTTTTATATTCTAGTAGTGCAGTTGCCGCAACGTCTCTTTCACAAAGCCACAAGAAGTTGTCTGAAGCTTCAACTTTATCAACAGTTACTACAACCATCAATGATGTTGTTACAACTTATACTACTTGGTGTCCATATGAAACTGGTTCTCAGCTGGTTACTACGAGTTACGAAACAATCACAGTCTCAACAGAAGTTTGTTCTTCGGACAAATGTGAAATGTCAACTTATACTACTGTGGTAACCGATCAAACTGCCTCTCAAACATCTTCTATTGAAATTGCAGGCCAATTTTCTGATATCTCCACCGAAATTACTTCCTTTAGAGGTTTGAGCTCTAACAAACCTTCCCAAACTACTGTTGAACAAATAGCTACAATTACAAACCCATCAATTATTACAAGCTCCACTTCTCTTTCCGACAGCTCCCTCTACACTTATGAAACCTATTCTCTATCTACCTACACGACTACCATTAATGGTGTTGTTACAACTTACATATCTAGCTGTCCATATACCGCCACAGAGGTGGCTACGGAAACAAATACTAAGACAGTCACTAAATCCACCGAAGTTTGTTCAAATGACAATTGTACACTTTCTAACACTGTCTCTAGTATTTTTAGTCTAGAATCTTTTATATCCGTACTTTCAGCTGAAACCTCATCTTATGTTGCACCTCTTGGTAGCTCGATTCCAGAAACTGTTGCCTTAAGTCCTACTTCCCCTGTACATTCCGCTTCCTCACATATTCAGTCAGCTTCTTCATCTGCTAATATCATGTCTACTGCCATTGCTACAACTGAAAGTACTGTATCGGCTGCAACATTAAGTTCACCTGTGTCCTTTTTACCCTCTGAGAAATCACACATAGACATTTTATCAACTTTCGTCAGTTTATCAAATTCAGTAGGAAAATCTGAAAGCAATAGCTTAACAATAGTTGTTGCACCGCAATCTACATCTTCTCTAGTCACCACTACTGTGAATGGTATTAAAACAGTATATACCACATGGTGTCCACTTGAAACTACGGAAGAGGTGACCAAAATAAATGACAGAACTGTTATTATCTCTACTGAAGTTTGCTCTGATCATGTTTGCACCCCAACATTAATTACTTCCACCACAACTGATTTCACACCAAATACAGAGTCTGTGAGCTCTAGTACTTCTTTTATAAAGTGCTCTGGCAGCGAATGTACTACAGTAGGGTTAAGTTCCTATTCTGCTGAAGATACTACAATGTTATCTCATTCTGAAGCTATCACAGTCATTAGTACTAGCTCAACACCTACGCCAGCTAGTAGTATTATCCCAGCTTCTACCTCATCCGGCGAGGTTACCTCTAGTTCTACACCATCTAGTACCACTGCCTTCACTTCCCTAACAGCTGATCTTACCAGTTCTGTTTCTATAACGGGCAGTGTCTCTACTTCTAGAATAACATCTATCGTCCCTCTCCTAACTTCTAGTACATCGACAACGGAAGAAGCCGAATCTATCTCACCTTCTACTACATCTGTCTCATCTATTTCTACAGTATCTATCACATCTTCATCGCTACATCTTTCCACCGTCACTACAACCGTAAATGGTGTTTTTACTGAGTACACAACTTGGTGTCCATTGACAGCCGCTGAAAAAACTTCCAGTGTTGATTCTCCCTCGCAACTTTCTACAGTTACCACCACTATAAATGGTATAGTTACTGAGTACACAACATGGTGCCCATATGCAGCTACGAAAGAAAGCTTTACAACAACATCTACAAATATTGCTAAATTAATCTCTGATTCTCTATCGGCAAGCACAAGCAACAATATATTATCTACCGAATCAACAATGTCTGAAAGCTTGCAATTATTAGTTGACACAACAGCACATGACTCACCTGCTACAACAATTACTAAAACATGCACCGAATCAGAATGTTTGCCTGAAAGTTCTACAGGTCATGTTATTATTACTACTTCTGAAATCGCCACTGCAGAAACCTCTTTATTTAGTACAACCACATCAGAATCTTCTTTTACACCAACTGTGGATACGGCTATAGCTAGGCAAACATCGTTCATTACAACATCCTCTGCAGGCAATCTAGCCATTCCATCATCTACCCTGGGAAGTGCTTCTATTAGTTCCGAAGACTTTATAACTAATACTCATTTGAAAGAATCAACTAGCTTTGTGTCTTCAGAACCAACTTCGAAACAGAGTACTAAATCAGAAGCAGTACACACAACTGTTCAAACAATAAAGTCCACTGTGTCGTTCACCACCATTGCAGCTGTCACGGTAACTACTTCCAACAGTAATGGCAACTTGGTTACAATTACGAGTTCTAGTAAGAAAGTTCTACCAACCGTAAGTACTGTCGTCATTTTAACGGAAATTCCTATCGAATCTACTTCAGTTGCTTCTACCGTTACTTCAACTACCGCGACAACGTCTAAAACATCTTTAATAGAAATCGCATCATCAACTGATACCAACAGTGGTGTAAAGTCCAGTAGTCGCACAAGTACCAAGACAATTTCTGCTTCGAAAGCTGCATCCTCCACCTGGGTAACATCCGCAGTCATAACAACATTTGCCGGTAAGGCATCAAAGACATCGATTAACAGTATTTTTTTAAGTATTCTAATGATGTTTTTCCTATAAGGACACTAATGATAAATAAATATATGTAAACAAATAAATAATTGCTAAACAAGTTATTTACCTTTAAAAAACTCACAAGCAAAATCTGTAATTGAAACTTCTTCACCTGCATCGTCATCGTAATCATACCATTCATTTTCACCTTGATCGAATTGACATTCTAATTTGTTACCACTAACTAATTCCACCACGAAAGTCAAATTGTTATCAAAATAAAACTTAGTCAATTCACAACCTCTACAGTCCAATTGTAGGATTGCTGCAGAATCTGTGGAAAGTTTTGCTAACCCACTTTTTTTCCTTTTATCTTTGCTAATCTGTGGTTCAGCACCTAAGGATTCTTCAAAATGATTCAAGTTGACAGAACATTCGGTACTACAGAATTTGCACTTCATTGTAAATGAGGCTTCACCCTTGCTTCCTGCCATATCATGTTTTTCCACAGAATTGATCAAAACTGGAGCAGGGTTCACTTCCCTACAGTTGTTACATGATATTTGGAACGTATACTCAGCTGGTTCTTGGACACTGTCCTTGACACGGACACTTTTAATGTTTTCTGACAGAGTAGCAGAAATAGCCAGATACAACATGATACGGACTCTCAGTATGTGCTTCTAATGAGTGGTACTTCGTAGTTGAGAATGAAATTTTTTTTCAATGCTGCTTTTCATTCTGAGATGAGCTGTCCCATGACTTACAGTTCAGAAGTCTTTTCATTGGTACATATCGTTGATACAGTATTCTAGTTGTGACCTTTCCATCAAGTGTGCCATGACCTACGACAGATTAAGGCAGACAGCTTGAGTCTACAGTTACGACTTCCTGGAAGCGAGACTCAATTGGGACAGAGAGAACGGTTACGGAACACTACACTACCGCGATACTACAGACTGGGTCATCTCTTATGAGAGTTCCCACGCTCAATTATACCCACTACAAGCTATCACGCACACGTCAAGGGTTGCAATCAGAAGCGATGGCTCTATGAAACCGACGTCCCTTTTCAAAGCTCCGCAACATACACGAACTCAGTGTCCCAGCTGCTGAGCAGAGCACATCTTCTGGAGCCAGCTGAGTGTTGCTGTGTTTGCTTGATTCATTGGATATATGGTTCGATTTTAATAGAATTTCTCGAGAAAGCGAATTTCAATATCTGGGAGATCGTCAAACAGTCGAGCTTAGCTTAAACAAGGAAACGCAGATTATTCGCACCAAACTACTAGAGATATCTCGCTATAACCCCCAGTAGTGTTTACTACTATAAAATTCACACAGTGCACGAATTTAAATCGCTTTGGTAGCTCACCTACAACGTTTATAACAAACATTGCGGTCGTATCGCTCGTACCCCACGCCAAGTTAAATGATCGAAACTACAGATTTCTTTGCTAAACCAATACCAATGGGGCAAAGATCAAGAAGTATGTCCATTCCAAAGTTGTTCGGTCGAACTAAACGTAATAATAGTACGGCAACTAGTGTCAGTATCATAACATCAACCAGTAACAGTATTATAACATCCGCCAGCAATAGTAGTAATAAAAGTATAGCCAATGAATTAGGCAATACGAGTTTCTCGAGTGTTACCTCTGAGAATCATGATGCTTACAAGACCGGTAATGAACAGGGTAAAAATAGCAAATTCTCGAAGTTTAAAGAGGTGTTTACTAAGAAGGCGGATACGCCTCCTGGTTTGACCCTGGATAAGATGAAGAGACATTTCTTCTACAAGGGTAAATTCAATGAGAATATAGATATCGAAGAATCAGAACCTCACAGCCAACAGATGGCCGATTCTTTGCCAGAATTAATGCATGAAAATAATAAATCTCTGGATATACATAATGAAGGAGCAAAAATTCGTGGAAGATCACCATCTGCTCCAGTGATATCGGTAACCAAAACCCCCACAATAGAAACAAGTATAGAACTTTCCAATTTTGACCATTTTTCTTCGACAAATCCTTTCAGGAATTACACTACGCCGAGCATTCAAATTCAATCAAATAATCCATTCTACCAAGAATCCATACCTCATGCTACAATAAGTAACTCGCCATCTTTGACTTCTGCATTATCTGCAACATCGTCCACTTTCTATAAAGATCATTTAAGTAACTTATCATTAAATGATATTAAAGAAGATGAACAACTAAATCAGTTTGACATATCATCTCCTCAAAAGCATGTAATCGAGGAGCCGAGACGATCCCGTAGATTAAGGGCTAAATCGTTTAGTAACAAATTCCAGGACTCATTGGTAGGACCCACATCTTTCGAAAAGATAAAATTGTTAGGACAAGGTGATGTTGGGAAAGTGTATCTTGTAAGAAACAAGATAACAGACCGACCATATGCTATGAAGATATTTAACAAACATGAAATGATACAAAGAAAGAAAATCAAAAGAATATTAGCGGAACAAGAAATTTTAGCCACAAGCAACCATCCATTCATTGTAACATTATATCATTCATTTCAAACCGAGGACTATTTATACTTATGTATGGAATATTGCTTAGGAGGACAATTCTTTGCAGCTCTACAAACAAGATCGACGAAATGTATCTGTGAAGATGATGCAAAATTCTACACTTCTGAAGTAATTGCAGCGTTGGAATATTTACATCTATTGGGGTTTATCTACAGAGATTTAAAACCAGAGAATATTTTGTTGCATCAATCAGGTCATATTATGCTTTCAGATTTTGACTTATCTATACAGACAGTTTCATCCAAGAAGCCTTTGCTTCTCAATGGTTCGATAATTGATACCAAAGTCTGCTCTGATGGCTTTAGAACCAATTCTTTTGTGGGTACAGAAGAATATATCGCACCAGAGGTCATTAGAGGAGAAGGGCATACCGTAGCAGTAGACTGGTGGACCTTAGGTATTTTATTATATGAAATGTTATTCGGCTTTACGCCCTTTAAAGGAGATAACATTAACCAAACATTTGTAAATGTCTTAAAAAAAGATGTAACCTTCCCAAACAATAACACTATTACTAGAAGTTGTAAGGACCTCATTAAAAAGCTCCTAATTAAAAACGAATCTAAAAGACTTGGTTCCAAGTTAGGAGCTGCAGATCTGAAAAGACATCCGTTTTTCAAAAAAGTTCAGTGGTCACTGTTGAGAAACCAGGAGCCACCTTTAATACCTATCGTTAATGGGCAAGGTAGTAGCAGCGTATCAGAAAACAAGAGTAGGACCAATATGAATGAAGAGGAAAGATTTATGTTTGAGGAAGAAATTGAACACGATGATGAGGTGCCAGATGATGACCCATTTCGTGAGTTCAGCTCAATGAGTTTGGTTGGAAGGGAATACGAAAATAATTCACAGATATCAACGAAGCAAAGTCTACTTGGTAAAATTTCATATGCTCCAAATGCTAATAGACCAAGAAGTAATAGCGCAAAGAATCTTTTCAGACGTTAAAAATCATAATTCTATTCTTAAATATATAATGCATTAATCTAATCCAATATCTAATATTTTTAAAATTTTTAGTCTATCTTCTTCCTTCGCTTGTAAAACATTCTTAATAAGAATACCTAGCTTCAATGTTGCTTCTGCTTCTAGTTCTTCCTGTTTGGTTTTTTCAGAGATTTCATAAGCCCTATTGATGATGTCTTTGTCCAAATTTGCCAATTTAGCAACATTCAAACCAAAGGAGTCATTACTCGAACCTGGAATCAAGTTATAAAGGAATATTACGCTTGACCAGTTTTCGCCATCATTTTTCTCCTCAACATAATCCATATAAAAGTTTTTTATATGTTTCGAAGCCAGTGATTCACTTAATTTGGAAAAATGAGTTGTAAATAGTATTAGTGGACAGTTTTCTAGCTCCACAAAATACTTCAAAAGTGCATAAGAGATTGCTCTTCCGTCTAATGTTCCAGTACCTCTTCCAACTTCATCTAGCAATAACAAGGACTTTGGAGTGCATGTTCTTAAAATATTCAAAATTTCCATCATTTCAACTTTGAACGTGGAGTCTCCTCGTAATAAATCATCATGCGCACCTATTCTTGTTAAAATCTTATCAAATATGCTTGTTTCCATATGATCTGCAGGAACGTATGATCCAATCTGTGACATAATAATCAACAACGCCACCTGTCTTATATAGGAGGATTTACCGCCCATATTTGGTCCTGTAATAATATTAATCTTATTGTCAGATTGTTTAATATTGACATCATTTGGGACATAATGGACGTTCAAAGACTCAATAATTGGGTTTCTGCCGTTTTTAACGGCAACTGTCTGAGCAACAGCATCAGTTACAAACTTGGGGCGAACATAATTCACATTGCATGATGTTGCCGCCAGTGATAATATACAATCATAGGAAGCAAGGTTTTGAATTACCACTTTCAAAGAAGGATATTCTTTATTGACTTTACCCAAAAAGCGTTCGTACTCATCGTTGCATTTCTGCATTAGTAATTCTTTGTGATACTGCAGTTTTTCAGTTAATTTTGCTGTTACTGGAGTTGAAAACCTGCTAACTGCTTTAGTGTTGTTAACTTTTATCCAATCATCCGGTAAACCTTTAACTTGAGTGTTTCTCACTTCAACAAGATACTCCACGGTATCTCTATATTCTAGATGTGGCCTTTTCAATATTCTCTTGATATTTTTCAATTCATCCATAAGATCTCTCTTCACACCTTCAATATCACGTTGGATGGCGATAATATCTTCAGAATTGTCGTAATTGTTCAAATTAAAAAACCCCACGGCTTGAGTTACTTGATCTTTATCCATAACAGCAATTACATTTATCATAGATAGAAGTCGGGGAATTTCAGTACTTTGAAAGATATCCCTTATTTGTGTAAATATTTCTCTCAGTATTCGTGATTGTGCATATATCTTACCATTGACAGAGCAAATTTCATTGTTTATTTGATTTGAATGTTTCTTGAAGTGATCAATAAAACCATTAATTTGCTTCAGAAAAAAATATACTTCCTTTCTAGAGGTATTACCATAAGCAATGCGGTTAAGAGTGCGCATGAGATCAGGCGTCGTTTTCAGCATTTGATTTAATGCTTCAAAAAATATGCCACTAACTTCCTTTGAAATACAATCAACAGCATCTAATCGAGCGTCAATTTCATCTTGTTGAACTAATGGTTTTGAAATCCACTGACGCAATTGTCTGAAACCAAAAGGTGTTCTGGTATGATCCATTAGCCACACAAGTGAACCTTTCTTGCCATCATTTGAGAAAATGTCCAAACTTTCTAATGCATGACCATCCAATGTCATGTGAACTTTAGAACCAAAAGTTTTGTAATTTGAAGATATTTCTAGAATTTTCTCATTATTATAGTCCATGAGATAGTTATAAAGAAGGTGTACTAAAGTAGTCATTTCTGATGACAACTTCAGAGTACGTACCACTGAATCGAGTGATGCTTCAGGTTTTGGAGAATTCCCAGTACAATTTAAAGAACAGTTTTCTTGTTTGAAGAGATTTAGTATATTTACATGAATATCGTTCTTGGAGTTCAAAGATGTGACCTCAAATGGGTCCAAATATTTCACTCTAGTAAAAAGTTCATCTGTTGAGTTGAGGGAATCATTGAATGTATCATGGATAACTTCACCACTATTTAAATTTACCGATAGGAGATGATATGTGGTGCCTTTTTCCCCAGCCACTATGCTCAACGCCCATATACTCTTTGTGTCTCCAAGTACAGCAGATTTGTCATTATTAATGGAATAAGGTGTATTGATGCCATAAGTTGCCTTTGAGAACGTATTTGTTACTTTTCTTTCGAAAACGTTAGTTTTATTGTTGGTTTGTTTCTTGATCGCGCCTGTCTCTTGTTGTTCCACCACACCTACTTTCAAATTGTGGTGGATCAGCCTTTCTAAATGAACGTTGAGACGTGTGTCGGGAAATGAACAGTAAGCATACTGTTTAAATTGTGCATCCTGTGGATTTGATTCATCAAAAGTTAATTTTCCTGGCACTAGTTTCAAGTGTAATGCTTTGCTAGCAACAATAGCATCCTGAGCAAAACATTTGTATTTGTAGCCAACTCTAATAACCAGTAACTTGTTATTATTATTTTGTTTCAATTCTTTAACCTGTTGATCCAGAGGGGTCAAACTCGCGGCCTTCTTCCTCTTCTTAATAGGGGGAGTATCAAAGTTTACAGCATCTACACTAGTACTGTGGCTACGGTCTCTCCCCTCAGACATAGCACTAGCACTACCGCTACGATTTCTTTTGTCAGGTACGGCATTTGCATATTTGGAGAGCAACTGCACACTCGGATCATCATCTTCTTCTTCTTCTTCTTCTTCTACAGCTGCTCTCACATCAGCATTGGTCACAGTCGACAACACATCCACCGCAGCACCTGCTACACTATCATCTTCCTCACTGTCATCTATCATGATCGAATTGTCAACAGAATTGCCAGCATTCGTCTCATCCAAACCAGCGTCCGCCTCCTTCACACTCACAGCCTTGAAAAACCTGCTAATCGTCGGCTGCATACTGCTTCAACTACCCAAAATACCAGCCTAGCTTCCCAATATAATCAACCTGCCTGCTAAAAGCAAACCAAACACTTACACGTGACAGTTTATAATTTATGGTTCATCGCATCTTTTGAAATATCATAGACCACGAAGCAAAATTTTCGTTGTTTTGAAAAAGTTGATATCAGAAAGGGAAGAAGAAAAACATATAACGAGTATTACTTTTAAGAGGCAAAACCACTTAACTTCATTTTCTATCAATAAAGAAGGTTGCCTTATTGTTGAATTGTTTGGACGGGCTCTATTGTAGAAGATCATTGATATTACCGTACTTTTGTTTTTTAACTTTGTCATAGGAGGCAACATAAAGTTACATGCAAGAATCGTCTTCTCAATCTCAAATCGTTTTTACATTAAAAGAGGAGAAAGAAGCTGTTCAGATCATATTATCACAACTCAATCTATTAATTATCAATTTATCAAACGAGAATTCTGTCTCTACTGCCAAACAGATCAAATTTCTCTTAAGCAAGTCTTCAATTACCGTTTACGTCAAGTTTTGGAAGAAACTTATCTTACTTTGTTCTAGTGATATTAAGAACAAAACTACTCGCACAGCTGAAAAGCAACCACTAATCGATTTACTCTTTGATCTTTTCAGTCGTTTACCTGATTATAGCGAAGATCTTCTCGATATTTTAAGAAAAGAAATATTTTGTAATAGAGAATTTGGAACACAATCAAATTTAAGTCTTCTAGATTATATCGAGTTTTGTAATCATAACTCTGCTATTACGGAAACTCTCGACCCAACACTCCCTATAAATAGACTAAAAGAAATCGAAAAATCCAAAATGAATAACTCAAAATATTTAGAAACATTTCTATCACAATCCTCTGTGGATACTATGGAAACGCAACTTAATGACTTATTCTTGTCATTATCTGGTGAAAGTCTAAATGAAATGGTAGCATTATTACTTTCTGAAGTCTTATCTCCCGGTTCTCAGAAATTACAAGAGCGTTCAGAAAATAGTTGGTTCACTCCATCATCCGTCATAGATGCCACTCAGAGAGGTCAACAAATTTCTAATTCTTTAAAAAGGGTTTATCAGGATATTGTCAACTGGAATCGTGTATTTAATTTAATGTCCACCAAATATTTCCTGACCACTCCATTAAAACCAACTACTGCTTCATTAAGTTCATTTTTTGCATCATTAAAATATGGTTATCTAATTGATCAATTTTTTGGCTGTGATTGGAATATAACATTTAAATTAACTCTAACTATTCAATTGCATGATTGGTCACCACAACAAACTGGATGTTTCGATCTTTTAAATGTACCAGATATGAAAAGAGTCTCTGAGAAAATTCCAAATTCCAAAAATTCATTACTTTATCTATTGTCTATTTCTACATTAGATCTTGAACTTTTTTTATTAAGAGATGAATTAGTTAATAATCCAATGTTATCTTACTATCAGAAATGTTTCTTTGAAGATTTCAATTTGGTTCCAGAATACTTATATCTAGCTTTAATCAATAATATGAAACATTTCACTTTGTTAATTGAAAATAAAAATACAATTAACGAGATTATTATCACTTTGTTGGTTCAAGTGTTTGAAAAATCGCCTGTAGTGTTAGGTGAACTTCTAAACATTTTACCTTCAAAAGATAAGCTATTATCAGATGTCGGTAGAGCCATCATAGAGAGAAAAGATGCGCCAGTTGGTAACTTCATCAAACTATTGCATGAACAAGATAAATTAGACGATTTTTTGAACAAGCTCAATTTCTCAGAGTCATTTCCCATTTTACCCGCTGCACTTAAAGTTGGATGGGTAGGTTTCAAACAGTTCATGGAATCTAATATAAATATCAATACAGCACCAATTATTATTGATTCCCTAGAAGCACAAACTAAGATGACTGACGATAATACCACATTCCGTTCTTCTAAAACTTTTGATTTAGAATCTTTGCATTTCCTCATCACTCTATTGATGAATTTACCTCTCAGCGGGAATGTATTGGAGAACTTTGAATCATTAGAATATTCAATAATACTTTCTTTTCCAAGGATTATCAATTATGGTAATGGACACGACAAAGCAATTCTTGCAAATGGTGAATTTACACCAATCAACTCTGATGTTGAAAAAGAAATGCAATCGTATCTACAAAAAATGTACAGTGGGGATATGGCCATTAAAGATGTCGTTGACATTTTGAGAAAGTTAAAAGATAGTGATGACCCAAGAGATCAAGATGTTTTCGCTTGTATCACTCATGCGATTCTCGGTGAATGTACTTTTTTCAAAGATTATCCATTGGAAGCTCTAGCGACAACATCGGTTCTGTTTGGTTCCATGATACTTTTCCACCTATTAAACGGTTTTGTGTTAGATGTTGCATTACGAATTATAATCAATTTCGCTAAAGAAGGACCAGACTCTAAGATGTTCAAATTTGCTATTCAGGCGCTGTACGCCTTTAGGATCCGTTTATCTGATTTCCCTGGTTATTGTAAGGATTTCATTGAACAAGTTCCTGGTTTACAAGCCCAATCTCAGATTTATAAATTCATCTTAGATGGTTCTAAGGCTGAGAGGAGATCACCATCTTCTGAGAGTGATAATCAAAAGAATCAAAAAGTTGAATTAACCAATCCCAGATACTTTAATGTTAGTGAATGGCAACCCCCTGTTGCACAAGATATTCCACCGAAGGAAACAACTGAAAAAGTGTTATTTATTGTTAACAACTTAACCATGGACAATTTTGATAAAAAAAGAGATGATTTGAAAAACTTTTTGAAACCAAGTTACTATGCTTGGTTTTCAAATTATTTGGTTAACCAGAGAGCCAAAACTGAACCCAATTATCACAAATTGTACAGCAAGATTTTAACCAGTGTTAACTCTCGCTCCTTGTATGAATGCATGGTCAATACTACTTTAAAACAACTTTTCTTTTTCATCGCTGTGAAGAATACACAGTCTGTTGATAAGAAGCTCCTTAAGAACCTGGCATCGTGGCTTGGTAGTATTACTCTAGCTATTGACAAACCAATCAAATATAGAAACATCGCATTTAGAGAACTTTTGATTGATTCGTATAAAGAAAACAGATTGGACATTATTGTACCTTTTGTCTGTAAAGTATTAATGTGTGCCAGTGACTCTAAAATATTCAAACCACCAAATCCATGGACTGTGGGTATTCTAAAAGTACTCTTAGAGTTGAATGAGAAGGCTAACTGGAAATTAAGTTTAACTTTTGAAGTAGAAGTTTTATTCAAAGCATTGAATATATCCATGAAGGAATTGAAACCTTCCAATTATATTGAGGTTTCAGATGCAGTGGAAACATTAGCTGGGAACCTTGGTACTATGTCTTTGGAGCAACAACAGATTGAACACCAAAGACAAGTGGTATTACTTCAACAACATCAACAGCATATGTTAATGTACCAGCAAAGACAGCAGCAGCAACAAAGAATGCTTGCTGATCAAACTTCATTCGCACCAGATGCCAATATTACTGGCGCAATTGCTACCGGTACACCAGGAGGTTTACCTAGCACGATTAATTCCAATATTTCGGCTGCCACAGTTACCGCAACTTCAAGCACGAATTCCAATGAAGTTCCTTTCAATAACTTGTCGGGAACAACTGTTTTTGCTACACATCCAGACCTAAAACGTGTCTTCCAGATGGCACTGGCTAAATCAGTTAGAGAAATTTTAATTCCGACAATTGAAAAATCTTCTGGTATTGCTGTAATTGCCACAGTAAAAATCATTACAAAGGATTTTGCTACCGAACTTGACGAGCTAAAATTAAAAGCAGCAGCTGTTAATATGGTTAGACATCTTGCTCAAAGTTTTACTCGTGCAACAACGATTGATCTTTTAAAGGAAACAATTCGTAATACTACCCAGTCATTAGCCCCTAATTTGATGAACTCGACATCCGCTCCATTGGAGGAACTTGATATTGCTATTAATGATAATGTCAACTTGGGATTAGCTTTAATCGAGAAAGCTGCTATGGATAAAGCAGTTCAAGATATTGGTGAACAACTCATGCAAGCCGTCGCAGTACGTAGATATCATAAGGAAAGAAGATCGGATCAGCCATTCTTAAGTCCAAATGCAAATATTCACTCCTTGTCTTTGCCTGAACCACTTGGTCTTAAGACAGCTGGTGTCACACCACAACAATTCAGAATATATGAGGACTTTGCCAAGTCAGGTGCCAACACAGAAGGAGATAATATGTCAGCTCAAAATCAGGCTCATATTATGAATCAGCAGGGCAATGCACCAAATGCTCCACAATCATTGGTTCAACAGCAACAGCAGCACCAGCAACAGCAGGCCATCCAACCACATATTTCTCAGCCAGAAAACATGGCGCAACTTCAGACACAACAGCCCCAAGCACAAGGGCCTATTCAGCAAGGTGGAGTCACAAATGCTGCCCCAACTGAACTAGAGCAGAACCATCGTATTTTGGTTCATTTGATGGATATTTTGGTTGCACAAATAAAGGAAAATACTGATAAGCAGGCTTTGATTGAATTGGGTGAACAGAATGAATTGAAAAATATCATATACCAGATTTTAACATTCATTGCCAAAAATCCGCAAAAGGATCAGTTGGCCTTAAAAGTTTCACAGGCTGTTGTCAACAGTCTTTTTGCCACTAGCGAAAGTTCGTTGTGTAGAGAAGTCCTTTCACTACTATTAGAAAAGCTATGTTCGCTCTCTATTGTTGCCAGAAAAGATGTTGTATGGTGGTTGGTTTATGCATTGGATAGCAGAAAATTTGACGTTGCTGTCATAAGATCTTTGCTTAAGGTTAATTTGATTGATGCTGCTGAACTAGATAATGTCTTGGTTACAGCTATGAGAAATAACATGGAGAATGCCGTCACATTTGCCATGAATTTGTTGAGAGATGTTGTGCTATCAGATAAACCAATTTTGATGAGAATGGACTTTATCCGTACCTTAGAGTACCTAAGCATTTTGGATGACGATAATGTCAAACAATTCTTGCAGGAATACAATCAAGTAAAAATTCTACCAATTTCCAAGAACATCGCCGTGACTGTGAATGAGAAGTATAGTCTAGTCTTTACCGAGTGGGTCAAACTATTACAAAAAGTGGACATCGAGGATAGTGTTGTCTTAATATTTATCAAACAGATGATGGACAAGGGTATTTTATCTGAAAGTGATAATATGATTAAATTTATGAAATGTGCATTGGAACTATCTGTTTCATCTTTCAAAGAAAGCGACCCAACAGGAGAAGTTTTTACTGCAATTGATGCTTTAGGAAAATTGATTATAAAATTACTTATCTTCCAAGAATTTTCCGATTACTATAGAGGAGATTTCTTGAACACTATCTACTCTACCATTTTGCTCGTTTTTGCCGAAGATCACGAACAAGAAACTTTCAATGAAAGACCATACTTTAGATTATTATCCAATTTGTTCTATGAATGGAGTAACATTCGCGGTCATAAATTCAGTAGTATCAAAGATGTGAAGATAAGAAAAGAATTGTATACTTTCGACATTGAGTTTTACAATATTTCTGCTACGTACTTACATTCTTTCCAACCTTTTGCTTTCCCAGGCTTCTCATTTGCTTGGGTGTCGTTGATATCTCATAGAATGTTCCTCCCACAAATTTTGAGATTACCAGACAAAAGTGGTTGGGAAAAACTAACGTTATTGATTATTGATTTATTTAAGTTTTTGGACCAATACACAAAGAGAGGAATAGTATCCGATGCAATTTCCGTTGTTTATAAGGGTACATTGCGTGTTATTTTGGGTATATCGAATGATGTTCCTGATTTCTTGATAGAAAATCACTATGAGCTAATGAATAACCTACCAGCAACATACTTCCAGTTGAAGAATGTTATTCTGTCTTCAATTCCTAAGAAAAAGATTGTACCAAACCCATACGATCCAAATCTAAATATGGCAGATGTGGAACTGTGTCAACAGAAACCATCCATCTTTTATGACCCTGTGAAAGACCTACAATCATTAAAGAAACCAGTAGATAACTACCTACGTATTCCATCAAACTCCCTCCTAAAGGCCATTTTGAACGGGCTTTATAGAACAGAATATGATGTTAAGATAGGTGTTGGTTACGATTATTTAAGCATTGACAATAAGTTAGTACGCGGTGTTGTCCTCCATGTAGGTATTGAGGCAGGCTTAGAAAACGAGAGAACGTCATCCAGTGCCGTATTCAATACTAAGTCTTCATATTACACTCTATTATACAATTTGATAAACGAAGGCAGTACTGAGTTGAGATATCAGATTCTCCAAGTAATGTTGGAACAACTAAGATATCCAAATATACACACATATTGGTTTTCTTATGTTCTGCTAAATATGTTTACTTCCAAAGAGTTCGGTTCTAATATTTCTGAAATCCAGGAAATTATGCTAAGATGTCTATTGGAAAGAGTAATCGTTAACAAACCACACACATGGGGTATCATTGTTTTCTTCACTCAACTCTTACAAAACAAGGAAGTGAACATACTGGAATTGGATTTCATCAAGAACATCCCAGAAATAGAAAATATCCTCGAGCAATCCGTCAAACACACTTCTAGGACAGCTACAGAAGATGCTGTCGCTTTGGCTGCCGAGCAAAAGATAACTTCAGAGACCACTTAATGACACATTTGCAATATCCTTCCTCCAACTCAAATGTAATCCTATTTATATAAGATATTTAATTCGAGTATTCAACATGTTAAAAGCTATTTGAAAGTATAAACTAGCTATATTTTTAGATGTTTTTATATATGCGATATGATAAAGATAAAAAAAAATTGAACCAATATAACGTAAACTAAAAGGCAGGTACTTCAAGAAGTAGTAAGGTGACTATGGCTCTATTTAAGAGGTTTCGGAAGTCTTCTAGTGGATCTTTGGCAGGTAATGGCGAAAAAAAGCTCTCAAATAGGCCTCCTAATACGGCATTTAGGCAGCAAAGACTGAAAGCTTGGCAGCCAATATTGACACCACAGAGCGTTCTACCAATACTGATATTTTTTGCATGTATATTTACACCAATTGGCATAGGTATTCTAGTGAGTGGTAACAATGTACAACATATTACAATTGATTACAGTCACTGTTCTTCGTTGGCAAGAGGAAGTTACGCAGACATTCCATCTACATATGTTGGACATCATTTCAAGAAGGCTACAAGCACTAAACCAAGCTGGAAGCTTTCAGAAGACACTAACGGTACCATGACGTGTGATCTAAAGTTTGAAATACCGAATGAAATTAAAGATAGCGTCTACGTGTATTATAAATTGACCAATTTTTATCAAAATCACAGAAAATATATGGAATCCTTCGATTTGAAACAATTAAGAGGCAAAGCTCCAAAGCTAGAAGAAGTTACTACAGATTGCAAGCCATTGAGGAGTATTGATGACAAAGTCATATACCCATGTGGTTTAATAGCAAACTCGATGTTCAATGATACTTTCGATAAAACGTTGGTTGGTGCAGACGATGATACTTCGGACTTTGTGTTAACAAACAAAAAGATATCATGGAGTATAGATCGTCATCGTTTCAAGAAGACGACGTATCCTGTATCAGATATTATACCTCCACCAAATTGGGCAAAACAGTTCCCAGAAGGCTATACTGAAGACAATCTACCTGATTTACATACTTGGGAGGAATTTCAAGTTTGGATGAGACCTTCACCATTTCCAAAATTTTATAAGTTGGCATTAAAGAATGAGACGACACATCTTCCTAAAGGTAACTACGTGATGAGCATTGGTTTGAATTACCCAATCTCATATTTCGGTGGCTCAAAATCATTCGTTTTAACAACAAATGGGGTTGCGGGTACTCAAAATTTGCCTCTGGGTGTCTTTTATTTAATCGTTGCAGGATTGTGTGCTCTTTTTTCCATTCTTTTCTTAGTAAAAGTAGTATTTCAGCCAAGAGCTCTGGGTGATAATACCTATTTGAATTTTGAATCTGGAGATAGAAACGCAGGAATAGATCAAGAAATGTATGAGGGAACTGAACAACTGAGAGAAATATTATAAGGTATGTTCGCTATGGCTTTTCTCCTATAAACGCTGGGTAGGCTTAGTTCTCTCTATCAAAGTAACGATTTGGATTTGTAGAATATATGCTTTTATATAGGCAAGGTAAAGATTTGAATCGAATACAATGCATGGATTATGTTGTCTTGAATTATTATACAAAGATATGCTCCTTATAGAAATGATGTTCTTCAGGAACATTTTCTTGTTCCCACAGGTCACGTTGAAACTTGAACCATTCAGGCAATTTTGATTCCTTTGGAAGTTTTAATGTAACTGCGTTCTCACTTTTCTGGGGCTTGTAGTAATCGTAATCTCCATTTTCTCTTTTAGTGAAAGCAAATCTGTATCTATTACCAAAAATACCTAAATTTGACGTACTTCTCGCCAATTCTTTCGACACAATACCACTATCTTCTGATAGAGGATTCTGTTGATCAAAAGCTTCAACTCTTTTCATTATAGATATCAATCTTTGAGGTACTTCTGGTGATTTCATCAAATCCTCCTCTGTTATATCTACGGTATTATTAGTTCTTTGTTCCAAAACTTCAGTGTTACCAGCTAATTTCAAGTTTTCCAGGGCATTTCTATTATATAGCATGTTATCATCGGTATCTTCGATATCTTGCTCAATTCTTATCTGTATGAGTTCTAAAAATGTCTCAGAATAATATGATTGATTTTTACCAGCATAGAGTCTATATTCATTTAAGATAGAGGAAATGTGCCATTTTTGGATTTTTCGCAGAATACCAATTATCAAACCTGTTTTATCAACTAAGAGAGTATTGTAGCTGTCACTATTCAATAATTTTCGGAAAGCTTTCTTTAAACAACTACTTTTAATAAGCATCTGCTCATCATTATCAGTTAGACTATACGATAAATGTTTTTTAGTCCTTACTTCGCTTCCAGTTTTGGATATATGCTTCTCATCAGTTCTGTCAGTTGCACTGTGAGCATCTGGAGGAGTTCTCACGTCAGACTTTACCATTTCATCGTTAATATTGAGAGCATTCTCCTCATTCCCTCTATCTTGGCTTGTGCTACTATTTACAGGGGCTCCAGCATTCGAAAAATCTGCTGTCCTAATGAGAAACCATTCAATAGAGAATCTATTAAAGAATTGTTTGAAAAATTTTGATGGTTCTTGGCCACCTATGTATATTACAGTTTTTAGATTTAAAGTCTCCAAGAAGGATAAATTTAAAGTCTCTACCTTGGAGCATCTATAGATTCCTTCTTCAGCAATCCCAAAACTAGCTGGTGGGACTAACATATGGACCGAATATGCAGTTCTGTGTGGTTCTTCGTTTTTATCCTAACAATACACCAAAGAATTGAACAGTTCAATGGGTGAAATGTATGTAATCTTAAATTCCAAAATATAGTAAGTGTTAATGAATTAGCTTTAGAGGTTAACCAATGGGTTTTATACTATTTTTGTGGGATTGAATAAGCTAATGAGATTTTACTTCTCCTAGCTTTTTCAATTATATCTATCTTTGATTTTCTTCGTGAGCAGAACTTCAAGTGTCGACCCTGGAGTATTTAGATAAAACG
Source organism: Kazachstania africana CBS 2517 (assembly GCF_000304475.1). Classification (NCBI taxonomy): domain Eukaryota; kingdom Fungi; phylum Ascomycota; class Saccharomycetes; order Saccharomycetales; family Saccharomycetaceae; genus Kazachstania; species Kazachstania africana. Next base: position 489,399 of record NC_018949.1, on the reverse strand, counting down.
AAAGGAATAAATGCAACTCGTACTTGCCAAGCTAAACTACTGAGCTACTATGCTGTATTCCATTTTAATGAGAGGCAAAAATATAATATTTAAAATTTGAAAAAATAATGAAGGACGCGAGGTTCGAACTCGCGCGGACACCGTCCAACAGATCTTAAGTCTGCCGCCTTAGACCACTCGGCCAACCCTCCATACAATTACCGAAATTTAAAGTCGTTTTTCTGACCCTAGTCTGCTACAAGTTATGCTCATGAGTATTTCACTCTTATTTTACCTTTTGACTCCATGGACATCATCCTTTCTCTTCCAAGAGGCTCTGTCTAATAAAAGTTCATAAGTCGCTTTCCTGTGTTAGTCTGAAAGTAGAGAGCAGAAAGGCCATCGAATTTTAAATCTAGCATTAGTGAACTATTGTAGAGAATATCACTTGATTGTGCTTTTATTGTATTTTGCGATTTCTATCTTAAATTTTTTTATGATTTATCTACTTGGCCTCACATTAAGTATCAGCACGCTTTTATATATAGAGATAATTAGATTAAATTTTTATCTTTGATGAAGGTGTTTATGCTGTTCATCCATCGTCTTCGAATGAGGCAGACGGGACAGTATCTTATAAGTCTGTCTTGCAAATACATCTCAAATGGTGCTAAAACTGACCTTCAAAGGCCGGCGAACTCTTTTGGAAGGGAATCTACTTCATGAATCACAAGATTTTCAACTAAGTTTACCTCTTTTGGTACTTCCTTATTCAAAGCTTTTTCAGCTAACTCTAACCTATATTCCAGCTTCTTTTGTATTGTCTCGTGAGTTGCATCATTCTTGCTAACTCTTTTCAACCCATCTTGACACGTTCTTACAGCCTCTTGGTTCTTATTAGCCTTAATCAGGGCCATCGCCTTATTGCTATAACCTATAGGATTTTCTGGATTGATCTCAATGCATTTTTCGTAACTTTTAATGGCTGAGGCATAGTTTCCCTCCTTGAAGTATTGATTCCCCTCTGTCTTGAAATGATCGAAGCTCATTATTAGCCTTCTAACCAAATATATCTTTCATCATGACTTCTACTTTCTATCCAACCTTTTCGCTGTTCAGAAATTTTGAAAAATTGCATATTGATATCTAGCTAAAAGTAATTCGACAACAATAATTAGATATAACCAGATATTGAATGGAATCCGACCGGGAACAGCTGTTGGAAGAATTAGATGCTATCGATGCCATCTATCCGGATCTTATGGACCGAAAGGTGGACGATTCGAGTATTATATTAATCAAAGTTCCGCAACATGAACATATTACAATTCAAGTGTCATTCCCACAAAAGTACCCATCAATCGAAGCACCACATATCTTAGAGGTTATTGTATCGAACTCAGCCAAAAGACAGGATCTGTACGACATTAAATACCTGCAGAACCTGTTCCAAGAAGTAATGGACTCAAATTTTCATCAGGGTTCAGTATGCTTCTTCGATTTTCTCACAGAGTTAGATGCTGTTCTATACATGGGTGAAGAAGAAGCAGCAAATGATGAGTCCAATGACGTGGGTCGAGTCAATAGATTGGAACTGATACCGACAGATCCATTTGAAGGTTGGATTGCGTCGGATCCAATTACGGACCGTGCATCGACGTTTATGGCATTTGCTGCCCATGTAGATTCAGAGGCACAGGCATTTGCAATGTTAGAAAGGCTCAAGACAGATACGAAGATTAAAAAGTGCGCACATGTGATGAGTGCCTGGAGGATCAAAGTACCAAGCGAGAGGAATAAAGATCAAGTTATTACATATCAGGATTCGGACGATGACGGTGAAGCAGCTGCTGGTTCGAGGATGTTGCATTTAATCACAATTATGGACGTTTGGAACGTCATGGTAGTCGTGGGACGTTGGTTTGGAGGGACCCACATAGGCCCCGACAGATTCAAACATATCAATTCTACAGCTAGAGAGGCAGTACTAAGAGCTGGTTTCGAAAGACAAGCGTAGACTTTTTTTGGGAAACGACAACTCTCATCCCCATTGCACACCATACCGCACAATAAGTGTCTTCATCATGCTATGAACCTCGAGCAAGTGCCGCTAATTGCATAGAACCACCAACAATCCGTCGATGTCTTTTGCTGTCATTGCGATGAGCTCTAGCGGTCATTCCTTACGGATGAAATTTTTCAATTTGAAAAAGAAAAAATATTTCAAATTTGCGATGAGCTCTTATATATAGGTTTGATAATAGTAACTACTTATTACTGTAAATTGATATTTGAGGAATCAGATTTGATATTTCCAGTGAGCCCCTGTAGAAATATTCAATGAAATCCGATTTTAAGTTTTCGAATCTTTTAGGTACCGTTTACAGGCAAGGAAATATTGTCTTTTCCAATGATGGAAAACAGTTACTTTCACCAGTAGGAAACAGAGTTTCCGTGTTTGATCTAATCAATAACAAGTCTTTTACATTTGAATATGAGCACAGAAAGAACATTGCTGCCATAGATCTCAATAGACAAGGCACTTTGATGCTATCTATAGATGACGATGGTCGTGCAATTTTAGTTAATTTCAAGTCTAGAAACGTTATGCATCATTTCAACTTCAAAGAAAAGTGTTATCAAGTGAAATTTAGTCCAGATGGTAAATTATTTGCTCTGGCCACTGGTAGATTCCTACAAATTTGGAAAACTCCGGATGTTACTCAAGATAGACAGTTTGCTCCATTCGTTCGTTATAGAGTTCATGCAGGCCATTTCCAAGATATCACTTCGTTGACGTGGTCTCAGGATTCTAGGTTCATAATCAGTACTTCTAAGGACTTGACAGCCAAAATATGGTCTGTATTTTCAGAGGAAAAAGATTTGGCAGCGACAACTTTCGCTGGTCACAGAGATTATGTTATGGGAGCATTCTTCAGTAAAGACCAGGAAAAGATATACACAGTAAGTAAAGACGGTGCAGTGTTTATATGGGAGTTTACAGCGAAGGAAACCGAAGAAGAGGAAGAAGATAGTGATGAAGAGATCGACATTTCAAAATATAGCTGGAGAATTTCACAAAAGCATTTTTTCTATGCCAATCAAGCCAAAGTTAAGTGTGTCACATTTCACCCAGCGTCAAGTTTATTAGTTGTTGGTTTCACCACTGGTGAATTCCGTCTTTATGAATTACCAAGTTTCACCCTAATTCAACAATTGTCAATGGGTCAAAATCCTATCAATAGCGTCTCCATAAATGAATCAGGTGAATGGTTGGCCTTTGGTTCAAGCAAACTTGGTCAATTATTGGTTTATGAATGGCAATCAGAATCTTATATTCTAAAACAACAGGGACATTTTGATTCAACTAATAGTTTGACATACTCTCCAGATGGCTCCCGTGTAGTTACTGCTGCAGAAGATGGTAAAATAAAAGTATGGGATGTCGTTTCAGGATTCTGTTTGGCAACTTTTGAAGAACATACATCTTCGGTCACTCAAGTTCAATTTGCTAAGAAGGGTCAGGTCTTGTTTTCCGCCTCTCTAGATGGTACTGTCAGGGCTTGGGATTTAATCAGATATCGTAATTTTAGAGTATTCACTGCAGCCGAGAGAATTCAGTTTAATTCCTTGGCTGTTGATCCATCAGGCGAAGTTGTTTGCGCAGGTTCTGTTGACAGTTTTGATATTCATGTTTGGTCCGTTCAAACTGGTCAACTTTTAGACACTTTAGCTGGCCATGAAGGCCCTATTTCATGCCTCGCATTCAGTCAAGAAAACAGTATATTGGCATCTGCATCCTGGGATAAAACAATCAGAATTTGGTCTATCTTTGGCAGGTCACAACAAGTTGAGCCTATAGAAGTTTATTCAGATGTTGTAGCTTTAACTATTAGACCTGATGGTAAACATGTCGCAGTGTCCACTTTAAGGGGTCAAATAACTATGTTTGATATTGAAAGTGGTCAACAAATAGGTAATATTGATTGTAGAAAGGATATTATCTCAGGTAGACATTTAGAAGATAGATTTACATCCAAAACTTCCGAAAGATCAAAGTTTTTTACTACAATTCATTACAGTTTTGATGGTATGGCTATTGTCGCCGGTGGTAACAATAATTCTATCTGTTTATATGATATTCCAAATGAAGTTCTCTTGAGAAGGTTCATGGTTTCTAAAAATATGACATTGAATGGTACTTTAGAGTTCCTTAACAGTGGTAAAATGACTGAAGCTGGATCTCTGGATCTGATAGATACAGATGGTGAAAATTCTGATTTGGAAGATCGTATAGATAATTCTTTACCTGGTTCAAGACGTGGTGGTGACTTATCTACAAGAAGAGTAAGAGCAGAAATTAGGGTTACTTCAGTACAATTTTCTCCAACTGCAACTGCATTTGCAGCTGCCTCCACAGAAGGTCTTTTAATATATTCTGTTAATGATTCCTTACTTTTCGATCCGTTCGATTTGGATATGGATGTGACTCCAGAAGCAACGTTGGAGGCCTTACAAGAAAAAGAATACCTAAATGCTTTTGTTATGGCATTCAGATTAAATGAACAGTATTTGATAAATAGAATATACGAGGCTATACCCGTTTCTGAAATTGCTTTAGTCAGTAACAATTTACCTGTTGTTTATCTGAATAGGATTTTACTTTTCATTGGAGGCCTCGCTATGGAATCCCAACATCTTGAATTCAATTTAATATGGGTCAAAAGCTTACTCTCCTCACATGGTAGTTATATCAATGCTCATAAGCACACATTCAGCAGTGCCATAAGATCGCTCCAAAGATTCATAGGTAGAGTAGCCAAAGACATGGTGACAATCAACACTGATAATAAATATGCATATCAATTCCTGACTTCCACTGATGGAACTGTCGCTCAAGAAATAGCGGAAATGGACCAACAAGAAGATGACGCATCAGTGAGCGAAGAAGATATGGGTTCAGCATCTGATGATGAAGAAGGCTGGGAAGGATTCAACGAGAAGAGCAACAAGCTGCCTTTAGAAGAAGACAACGAAAGCTCGGATGAAGAGCTGATCTAATAGCGCATATACAATGTACATATAATTATAAATTTCCATATGATAGAGAGTGTAGTTAAATTGCTCTTATGGTCTTCCCATAGAAAATTCGATGACGTGTTGTTACCCGGATTTGGGACCTGATTTTTCTTTCAAAAGTGAAATTTAATGCGATGAGGTGCCCTTAAATGATGGCTGACATAAGCATTGGAAGCTGGTTAAAGTGGCCTAATTATACCTCTTTAACCATGGTTAACATCCCTGAAGAAGAGCTTGCGCTTATAGATAGGATTACAAAAGTCCTTGAAAGCTGTCCACAGTCTATCGATCTTTATAAGTCCTGTTTGGAGAGTTTAAGTCCAATAGTGGTCCGTACTGCTGAAGATGAAACTTATAGAAAAGAACTGGCCTCAAGTTTTATTATTTGGAAGCAACTTAAAACCACTATAGACGGATGTATTATTGATAGGATTTTGAAATTGGGTAATGAAGATTACAATTTTTGGTACTTGAGAACAGTTCGAGCCTTACTTTTGCTAATGAGAAATTTATCCGTAAATAATCAAGAGATACCTCAAGAAATCCTATTACAGAATTCGATTTTGCGTTTGTTTCAGATTATCTGTGATTGCCATTTTTCTTATGGTGACATGGAAACGTCTACTTACGTGACAGCTATAAGTTTCCTCCATAATATCAGCAAGAAGTCGGTTATTTTTGACAAGACAATAATAGATTCATTGATGATATTCCTCCAATACCCAATAAATCATCCAAAGAAGCAACATGACATGTTATACCCATTTGTGCTATATTTTTTGAACTTGACTGAAAATGAAGAGTTTTTATACTATTTCTTCAGACAAGAAAGTAAGGATAAAATATTATACGAGTTCTTGATAAAACAGCTACTTAAAGAGCACTCTACGATTTCCAGATACATACGTGAGAGGGAGGATGAATCAGAGCAGAGAGAAATGAGTACCATGGATTCCATCTTATTGAAATGCTTCACAAAAATATGTACTCATGAATCTTTTGCACCATATCTTTTAGAAGTCGAAAAGAAGGACACTGAAGAATTCATGTACTTTATGGAAATATTACAACTAGCAATTACTAGTTCTGAAAGGTGGGATAACTTTCAGCTCACCGGTATAATGGCATGGCTTATAAAGCTATTTGAAGCAGCCTCGAAAGATGTTGAAGAATACTTCAAAAAAAACGAGGAAAACGATGAGGTTGCAACTATTTTACACAAGAAGTTAAGAATTATTTTGGATATGCTTTCGGTATTATCTCAGTATGAACACGTTCAGAAGTTCTTGCTTCATTATAAAGGTTTAGAAATATTGATTAATATGTTGAAACTATTTCAAGATAATTTATTACGAGTGAATTTCAACAAGGACAAATTTGGCTCAGTGAAAGACGTCAGAACTACTGATGCTTTGGGTACAAAGGTTAATGATGTAGATAAACTAGAGACAAGAGTTGATTATGATAACTTTAAGATTAAACCAACCAACTTTCCTGAATGTAAACTCTTGATCATTGAAATTCTGAGTAACTTAACATTTAAGAATACTGAAGTTCAAGATAAAATGAGGACTTTACACGGTTTAGAATTAGTTTTATCAAATTGTGTCATCGATGATAATGATCCTTTTATTAAGGAGAGAAGCATTATTTGCATCAAATTTTTATTAGAAAATAATGAGGCAAATCAGAGCCTGGTTAGTCAATTGGAAGCTAAGAAGCCAGTTCAAGACGATGTATTGGAAAAGGCAGGTTATGATGTCAAGATTGAAAAAGGTGGTGAAATCAAGCTTGTACCAAAAGAGCAAGAGAAGGATCATGCTGAATAAGCTGTCTTCTAGAATGTTATATTAATATATTTTTGTCAAGGAAAACCCTCGTGTTTCTTTTATGGATAAATAAATTTCAAATTAGATTGTTATATCAATTATATATGTAATGTACATGAAGAAAAGGCTATTCTTCTTCACAAAATCATAATTTCATCTTGGCCAACTCTTCTTCAATGGCAACCTTAACCAATTCAATATCAGCTTTTTCAACAAATCTTAATTTCTTTGGAAGAGTTGATAATTTTTTTAATTCTTCAGGTAACACATCCTTTTCAAATGAGTATTCTGGGAAAGATGATAAAGCTTGATTGACAGCATCTGCAAACTTGGCTGGATGAGCAGTAGATAAAGAGATATAGTGAGTAGAAGCATCATTATCCTTAGCCATGATTCTTTGAGTTGCACAGACACCGACAGCAGTGTGTGGGTCTAAGATATAATGTTTTGGATTTTCAGAAATTTGGTAGATGTTCTTGATGGTTTCGATGGTTTCTTCATTTGAAACTCTTTCAGAGTCAAAATCCTTTAATGCGCCTTCGATAGCAGTGGAGGAGACTTGGAATTTACCCTCCGTTTTCAATTGGTTGAACCAGTCGTTGACAATTTCACCAGCCTTCAAATCATCGTTGGAAGCTAAATATTCTCTGGCCAAAAACCAAAGCAGTCTTTCAAAGTTAGATGAGATTAAAATATCCATAGCTGGAGATAAAGTTGCAGCCACTTCATCGGATCTTTCGTAGGTTCCTGACTTCAAGAATCTATCTAGAATATCGTTTTCATTTGTAGCAATCACTAATTTCTCGACAGGAAGACCCATTTTTTTGGCAAAGTAACCAGCTAAGATATCACCGAAATTACCACTTGGGACAACAAATTTAACCTTATTCTTTTTGCCGTTTGTAGCTTGGAAGTATGAATAGAAATAGTAGGTGATTTGTGCTAAAATTCTAGCCCAGTTAATAGAATTAACAGCACCAACATTATGTTTGGAGTTAAATTCTTTGTCGGCGAAGATGGCTTTGACAATATCTTGACAGTTGTCGAAGGTACCTTTGACAGATAAGGTTTGGACGTTTTCATCGGCGACCGTTGTCATTTGTTCTTCTTGAATTGGTGAAATTCTGCCGGTTGGGTATAAGATAAAGACGGAAACATCTTTCTTACCTCTTAAACCATAGATAGCAGCAGAACCAGTGTCACCAGATGTGGCACCAACGACGGTAAGTTGTTTTCTCTCGTTTTCTGGTAAGTCCTTATTTGTCCTTTGTAAAAAATATTCGAATAAGTTACCTACGAATTGTAAGGCAACATCTTTGAAAGCGTAAGTTGGACCATGGAATAATTCTAAAACATGTAGATTATTCGAGGAACCTGTGGTGTTTTTTACTAATGGAGTGACATCATTTGAACGGAAAGTGGAATAGGATCTATTAATTAAGTCCTTCAAGTCTTTTTCTGGAATTTCACTTTCAGAAATATACAATTTCATAATTTCGTAAGCCAACTCTTGGAAGGATAACTTCGACCATTTGTTGAAAAGCTCATCTTCACTGACTTGAGGAATGGTAGGTGGGATGAATAAACCACCGTCGCTCGCTAAACCTTGAATAACGGCAGCTTCGAAAGATTTAACCTCGTTGTCAGAGGATCTAGTAGATCTATAAACTTGGGATGGAGAAACCATATCTATTGAGTATGATACACCTGTAATGCTTGCTTGAACGTAACAGAAGAACTAGACTTCACAAAGTGCGTTTACTATAAATGAGTTTGCTGTTGTAGTTCTTTAAATGTGCTGTACATTGCTCGAAGATCCTGTTCCGCAAGCGGGCTGGATAGATTTACTCATCGCAAGCAGCGAAAAAGAAAAAAATTTTACTATTACTCACATAATAAAATTCAATATTACAACTGTAAAGACTATATATATAGAGTATATTTGAGATTATATTAGATCCTACCATTAGATAGTAAGATACCGAGATTTTCAAATAGCATTGCTTCGTTATCCTTGTAAAATTGGGAGCGTCTAACGGTATCCTCGTTGTAGCCCTCGTCACCGGAAAGGACTTTCAAAGCATTCGATGAAGATTCCATGTATTCTCTTAGAACGAGAGCTGGGTCTTCAGATAATTTCTTGAAGAAGCCGTACTTGTTGGCGTTTAAATTTAGCTGTAATTGATAGTTGTTTATTTGTTTTTCCAAGTCTTGTAGTTTTGGATTCAACTCGGCTGTTAATTTATCTATTTCGGTTAATAGTGATCTGCCTTCTCTGCCTAGTTCATCGACAGGAGCCTTCGATTGCATGGCCAAATCAGGTACTTCGATATCGAAGACTAATTTGCCATACGTAGAGGCCTTATCGACTCTAATTGTATAATCTACCTTTATTGGTTTTATTGGTGAAATGTGTGAATTAATTAGAGGTGGAATTTCGGACAATTTTAAAGTAGTTGGTTTTTCATTTGCTGCTGGCAATAAACTGTTCAAGCCATCATTAACTTCCACTATCGTTCTTTCACCGTTCGTCATTGATTCGTGACCTTTTGATGTGGAATCATCGTTGATCAAAAGATGATTCAATAAGATGTACTTATACAAAGCATATACGGCATCAGGTAATGACCCTTGGGATTTACCAATAAGTAAGCTTAATTCTGGAGAGTATTGTAAGAAGGCTCCCGTGTAGCCCTTTGGTTGAATTGTAACGGTACATTCTACATTTTGTGAACCTGATCTCTTAATATCTAAACCATCGAATTCAACGGGATTTTTTGGGTCAAAATGCCATTCCACAGCATCATAAATGTTGCTTTCCTCATCCACAGCGTTATTGTCCTCTGACTTTGTATTTTGTTGCTGTGTTAATTCCGGTAGATGTAATGGTAATGTTAGACCCATTGGAGTCTGACTGACTGAAGAAGAGTCCACAGAACTTTCTTTCTGTTCCGCGTTCTCCTCTTTATCGCTTGTCTTCTTGAAATCCACGGCTATATCTTGGATAAACGAGCTGAACTTGGGTCTTGCAGCGTTGTCAGCAACAGCAGAATCTAGTAATCTACCCTCGACTCTCATAGTCCACGTGGCATTCGAAATGTCCCCATTTGGATCTTGCCATGGTTGATTCTCGGCAGTGTTTGAGATGAAAATACGTAAATAATTAACAGAATCCTTGTTGTAATGAGAGAAAGCTGTTTCAGAATGTTTTGAGTTATTCCATTGCGATACACTCTGGTAAAGATCAATCTTTTTCCTTGTCATATAAATATCCAGTTTCTTTTCAGCTTCCAACAGTTCTTGGTATGAGTTGAGTTCTGGAATCAAATCGGATAGATGGCTTGGTATGTACGAATCTGTTGGATGTGGTGTTTGAATGGGATTTGTCTGTTGCGCGTTGATAGTACCTTGCTGCGGTTTGACAGAACCTGCTGCAATAGATGCAGCATTCAAATTTGACCCTTTGGTCTTCATATTTGGCTTCGAAATACCGCCTTTAGACATTGTATACTACCTATATAGTCCTTATACTTCACGTCGTCAAAGTTTCAAAAAGAAGATGTTTATTTTTCATCAAAATTCATCTTTCCGTAAGGCATGAAAAAAATTATAAAAGGATGGAATCCAACATTGAAGTAGTGAAAAGCATGATATTTTATGTAGCTGATTAGTGACACTAATCAGGCCAAGATTGCAGGCCGTTACACGTTGGTGAGAGTTATACATTGCAAATGGATCTTACATACATAAGTAGTTTTTGAAAGACAAAGTTATTTTTATATGTACAAAATAGATAACAAGACTTTAGATTACATTCTAGTCTTTTGTTTGTTTCTGGCACGTCTTTCCCTCTTTTCTTTCATCTTTTGGTCGATGTTTGCCTGTTGGCCAGTCTTTCTCAATTCACGTTTCTTCTCCTTTTCGATTTCTCTTTGTTGTTCCTTGATGATTTCAAGTTCAGCATCTTTAGCGGACTTAATGATCTTTTGTAACTCTTGATTACGGAAATTGATATTCTTTCTTAAGATATCGGAGGTAACTAGAGTGCTGGCTTTCTTTTGAACTAAATCACGGGTGAAGTTGTCGTAGATTTCAACAGCAATGGCGATAATATCGTTCAAAGTTTTCAAATCTTTGGAATTGGTTGGAACATTGGCACGAATAACACAGCGTGGTTCAATGTTAGCATTCCATTGTTGCTCATCAACTGGTTTCTCGGATGGTAAATCTGTGAAGCTGATAAATTGTAGCAAATTTGTAGATTTAGCTAGTACTTCAGTTAATTTTCCTTTGGAGATGTAACCTGGAATGAAATCGTTCAATTGATTGATTTCAGACATGTAGGCGTATTCCTTAGGTAACTTTTCATTTTCAGAGGCGTAGGTTAATGAGAGGAAGAAGTTATCACGACGAACTTTAGTCATGAATGACTTGTTGACAATCGAAGTAATGAATTTAAAGTTAGATAGAACTTCCTTGGCATTGCCGTTAACATTGGCATTTTCATTTGCCACGTAGACACCATTTGGTTTGATAGAAATCTCCACATAATCATTCAATTCGTCGCCGTATTGCAGAGTTGGGAAACATAGACGAATGATATGTTCGGCTAAGATAGCAAGAGGGTTATGACGGCCTAAAAGGTGACACTTGATAGCAACACTTTCAATTGTAGAACGACCTGTAGCGAAAGAAGTGAACCATGTTTGTAAATGGGCATCCAGGTACGTTTTCCTGGTAGCAGTAGCAAACCCCACACGGGCAAAATTTAAATCATTTCTTAGAAACTCGTGGATGGAACCAAATAACTTACTAGCACGGCTAGAGTTTGTCATAGTACCATATTTGAAAGAAACGAAGATCAATACCATCATTCCGACGGCGAACGCTTCAAATTGCCAATTGTAAGCTCTAACTCTTTCGAAAAATGACATTGCCTTCTGTTCCTCGTAGGTCAAATTGAAGTAATCAGCATTCATATTACCAATTCTCTCAGCAAAACGGAACATAGGTTCCACAATATTAGATAAAGCAGACATGGCTGTTATACACACACTGGCTCTCTCAATTGGCTTTACCACCATTATTAAATGCAGCTGTCTCTTTTATTCGAAAAGTGAAAAATTGCCAAAATGCGCGAAATGATCAGACAGATTTGTTACCCGAAGACATCAGCAACTAGTGATGAGCAGTATATATACGGTTAACTAGATGGCTTCTATGGTTATCTGTTTACTATACAGTTGGTTATATGGGGGAGGTGAGTAGATTATCTTCTACGTTTTGTGCTGGATTCGTCGGCTGCGGAAGAGTCACCACCGGTCAAGATTTGAGACCTTACGAGCTCTCTGATGTAGTTTTCTAGTTCTTGTTCAGCATTATCGCCCTGGATGATCTCTTCCAATCTCTTTCTACGTTGTAATGATTCTTCGTCCAGAGGTTCCTCAGGCTCATTCTCCAAAGTGTAACGGATGCTGTCTTTGAACTGACCCAATTGTTCCTTGTCAATACCGAAACTATCTTGTTCGATAGGGATACCTGACTTCACTCTCATGTACTCAATCAGCTCAGGAAATTCACCGTCTTCTTCAAATACTTGTAATGCAGTCTTACCTTCGTTATTCACAAGGCTAAAATCGCCATTTAGTTCTTCGATAATAAGTCTTGCTGTGTTCACATCTTCACAGTGATGCAAAGGAGTATCACCATCTGCATCTCTAATATTGACATCACCATTGTATTCTGAGCATAGTTTGCGCAGTAGATCATGGTGTCCGTATGCTGCGGCAGCATGGACAGGTGTATATCCGTTTGGATCCTTAGTGTTTGCTGATAGGCTAGGGTTTTCATTTAAGAATTTCTCTACTAACTCTTGTCTGCCATCACTTGCGGCAACCCAGATATTCATGTTTGATGGTATATCGTTGTCTGTACTCTTATATATTGGATTTACTATATAGCATCTTTGAAAAGCTCATCGGATTTATTAATTAAAAAATTTTAATATTGAAGAAAAAGCGTACGAACATGACGGCAATACATAGGACAGTACTTAGTTCTTCCCACCTCGATGCGCTGGTACATATCATTATCTTATAAAATTTAAATATTCAGTTAATTTATAATTTTCTAGATTGTATAAAAGGAGAAATAATCATAAATATATATATAACAACTTAAATATTGTCCATATCCAAAGTTTGTAATATAAAAGGTTCATAAGTGGCATAAAATTCAATCGTGCTGCAACGTATATTGTTGTCTTCCCCAATATTCAGTACAGTAAGTATAATGCCATGATCACGCTAGGGCCTGAGCATACACCAGTCCAGAACAGGACATTGTTGAGGACGGGTCTTTTCTTGAAAAAACTAGTTGTGCTTACGAAGGTCATTGGTAGTTGAGACATTTGGAAAAGAAACAAATATGGCCTGAATTTTTTGAAAATGGAAATCATAGATAGTTCGTGGAATATTGAACTTAATATGAAGGTAAACATTGTAGCTTGAAGTTTATTTAACTTCCACTTTGATATTGATGCGTGATAAACGTGCCTTAACAAAAATTTGTGAACTGGAACATTCCAAATTCTAGAAAACTCTGCCCATGAAACGCAATTCCACCAGTCACCGTAAAAGTATCTGTCTGCGAAATATGTTAATTCAGCAACACAATTCAAAATAGCGTCCCATATCAAATAGAAAGTTAGCATGTAAAGTACCGTCATTGCTGGGAAGAAATCAACAATCAAACGCATGTAGTCAGCAAATTTTGCTAACCCACTTGGCCATTGATATTCTGATTCTATTAAATTCATGGCACGAACTGCAGGAGGCAAGATAAACACTTGAACATCAAGAATCATAATCAAAATTGTTCCAAAAATTGCTGCAAGCCGTTCGAAAACATACCCCCATCTTACCTTATTTGTTCTCGGATAATCGAATTGATAAACTAATACTGGAAATAAAGTATACATGAAATAGTTTTTTATTGTAATATTTTCGGGAAATTTGATTGTGTCGCTGGCTTGTGAAGCTAATTCGTATTCACAGAAGTTTTTACTCTTTTTCAATGTTTCTAAGACATCAGGCTTATCGATATCCCTATATTTTGCCAAAGCTCTCTTAGCATAATTTAATTCTTTAGTAATATTCCATAGATAACCATTAAAGAAAGCGAACGAATGCATTTTCATTAATAAAACCACTGAATGTAAAAAAAAGAAGATTCTGGTGATCCAATTCAGGTTAAGAACATGTCCAATAAGATACATGAAGAAAGGAACGTAGCCCAATTCAAAAATTGATACCAACCAGAACCCTACTTTGTGCCATGTGAAAAGATTTAATTTGCAGCCATAATGGACCAAAACTACAAAGTACGTGGCAAAATACATGACCATGTCAAGGAAAGCAACTGTTGGCAAACGTTGAAGCATGAATCTCAAAATTAATGCATCATTGAAAAGATCGTTATTATCCAAATAATTGTCGACCACACTTCTGATAGCTATTAAACCAATAATCATCCATAACATAACGTATACACCGGAAAAATTGGATACAAACTGTGTCTTGTATAGAGGATCGGTTCCACTAGTTGCCAAGACATCATCCACTTTTTCCTCAGTAGTTTTGGCCTTCAATTGTCTCTTTGATCTTTCCAAAGCCCTCATTTGTCTTTCCACGACGGGTCCGTTGAAGGAGGAAATGTATGGATGATTCAGCTGGCCATCGATAATGGTGGGTCTATTATCGAAATCGACATCACCAAAAAATGAAGTTATTGAATCATTTCTGTACCTAGATTTCTCTAAAATACTCAGATTTTTCAAGAAACTAATTAAAAGCTCATCACTAACTTGTTCCAATTTAGCAGGTTCGGCGCTTTCCTCCGTTTCCTCAGCTAGTTCATCCGTGGTAACACTAGCATAAATCGGTTTATCATACACTATCGAATGTCTCTTATGGTTATTGTTAGAGTTCAGGCGTTGAATCTGGATAAACTCCTCATCATTTAGCAGCTCTTTCTCAGTCATGACTATCTCCCAAACTTACTTGTGCCTTGTTCCCTGAAATATGATGATCTAATCTGTTATGTAAGATCCTTTCTCTGTATTGGGTGAGGTTCGTCGCAAATAATATTTTCAGCTTTCGAGAACCTGTTTCCTCCTATATTACTATCCCCGTTTCTCAATCCCAAATAGAGTAAATGCAGTAAAATGCTGAGCTTTAACTTGTGTGTATCAACTTCTACCTGAGAAACTCTTAAAAGACTATGGAATCAATCAGTTCTGTTGTCCAAACGTTCTCTACTCTGTGAAACGCTCCTATTTTACTCTTCCCTCTAAAGATGAGGGACCCTGGTAAACTTTTTACCTCTATGTTCTCTTGTCGGGTCGGCATCAGAAAAATTTAGAATGAAAAATTTCAAAATGATGTAGTGCATCGATGAGATGCACTAACTGAAAAAGTGTATACACTATTGATACAATGTCTCGTCCTGAAGAATTAGCACCACCGGAAATCTTCTACAATGATTCTGAGTCGAAGAAGTACACTTCCTCGACAAGAGTGCAGCATATTCAAGCCAAAATGACGCTTCGTGCATTAGAACTATTGAATATCCCAGATAACAGTTTTATACTTGATATTGGTTGCGGTTCAGGGTTGAGTGGTGAAATTCTCAGTGAAGAAGGTAATCACATCTGGTGTGGCCTTGATATTTCGCCCAGCATGTTGGCTACAGGGTTAACTAGAGATCTAGAAGGTGATTTGATGTTGCAAGATATGGGGCTGGGAATACCGTTCCGTGCTGGTACGTTTGATGCTGCCATTAGTATTAGTGCTATTCAGTGGCTTTGTAATGCTGATACTTCATATAACGATCCAAAGAGAAGACTTATGAGATTTTTTAATACACTCTTCGCTTCATTGAAGAAAGGTGGTAAGTTTGCTGCTCAATTTTATCCAAAGAATGACGATCAAATTGATCAAATTTTACAGACTGCAAAAGTGGCAGGTTTCAGTGGTGGTCTTGTGATCGATGATCCTGAATCTAAGAAAAATAAGAAATATTACCTTGTTTTGACGTCCGGTGCCCCAAGAGCAGGTGAAGAACAAGTCAATTTACATGGTGTTACCATGGATGCTCAGGAATCGGATGGTATTGCACGTAAGAGATTAAGAAAGGGCAAAGAAATGGAATCTTCCAAGAATTTTATTTTGAGGAAAAAGGAATTGATGAAAAGGCGTGGTAGACAAGTTGCTAAGGATTCTAAATTTACAGGTAGAAAGAGAAGACCAAGATTTTGATAGATTTTATTTGTATATATATATATATATATTATCTTTAAATAAACACGGCATTTGTAAAATATAGAAAGAATTCATACTGACTCTTTGGTTTATTTTCACTGTGGTAGAATTGTGACAAACTTTTCATTGGAGGCTTTACCCTTTCTTACTAAGTCAATCAATTCAGGAACATCTTCTAGACCGTTATTGCTGATAGTCACTGGCATATGTTGAATATCTCCTTCTACAATTCTTGGGATAATGAATTTGACAAACCTTATTATATCTTTTCTATAGCGTGGGTTGGCGGGGAAATTATAAGGACCCATGGTAATAGGAGTGCCTGTAACTAAATAAACAATAGTACCAATAATTTTAACATTTTCTCTTCTGTCTTCTGGTTTGATGTGTTCGATGTTTAAAAACACTAACTGCATGACCGTTGCCGGTAAATCATCACAGGCACATTTATAGACTTGTTGAATAGTTTGTTCATTTGATACAGCATCAATAAGATGTTGTATATTTTTGTATTTGGACTTAATCTTGGAAATAACGTCTGGATCATGGTAATCGAAGACTTCATCTGCACCAAAGTCTTTCAATTGTTTCTCGTATTTTTGTGACGCAACAACGATAATCTTGGAATAAGCATTCAATTTTTTAACCAGTTGAATCAAGATTTGTCCCACTGCAGTGGTACCACCCCAGATTAAAATTGGGAAATCGTGTTGTACTTCAGCCGGTTCCCATTCTAAATTGAGTTTAAATTCATGAGATACGATTGCTCCTGCAGTGGTTAGAGCCACTGGCATGGATACAGCGCCTTCAAAAGTCTTGACAGGACCGTAAGAAATATGCTCCTTCCCACTCAATTTCAAATTAGCAGGGGCCTTGTAACAAGTGGCTGAATCAACCAAACAATATTCAGCAAGGGCACCATTTTGTGGTCTTAAATTGGAGCATCCGTGGACAAATCCCATAACATAATCACCTACTTTGAACTCATCCTTTTCACCAATAATATTTGGGCCGAGTTTCAAAATCTGTCCCACCACCTCGCAACCCAAGATAGAACCTTCTGGACCTAACTTATAATCGATATGTTTCCATTCCGATGGATTTACAGCCACTGCTATCGCCTTGACCAACATAAAACCGTCGTCAACGAAGACTGGAATTGGTACGTCATCCCTTACCACCGCCTTACCATCTTGAAAGACAACCGCTTTCATATCATCGGGAAGTCCTGTTAAACTCTTTTTCCTGCTAACCTCCATTTTGTATTATTCGCTACAAACAGACAGTCTATTACTCTTTCAGAAACTAAAACGTATACGTTTATATAATGATTAGATGTGTGAAAAGTTGGGGCTTCTGTACCTGTAATAAGCAAATTGAAAATTCAATTTTCACACCTTAACTATGATTGCGTCTCATGTTAGTCTTCTCTTTTCATTTTTGCAAAAGGGGGGGTGTGTTCAAATTCGGCCGAAATATTACTTTCGGACGAACGTCTCTCATAAAATCTTTATATTGCGAGGAAAAGAGTTGATGGATAGGTCTGTATTGAAATATTGAGAAGAGCAATTAAAGTGATCATGCTTAGTGTGGTAGGTATAGGGAGGAGATGTTTCCAAACAGTATCAAAGGGGAAGAAAATGATACCTGTATATCCAGGTTTTGAACGTACGGTTAAGAATAGGAACGCGTTGCTATCACAGGTTTCGAAAGAAGATGTTGTGAGCAAATTGGATCCTCAAGGCTGGAGGCGAAAATTGCTGCATCCAGAAGAAGCAAGTAAGGGCAATTCCACCATGTTGAAAGTGGGAGATGTAGTGAAAATCATTTATGACAAGAATAAATGTTCTAATGAGAATTTTGTGGGATACATACTGTCAGTAGACAAAAAGGTAAACATTCAGGATAGCTCTTTACTTTTGAGGAATCAAATCTCAAATACATTCGTGGAATTACGCGTACCAATTTTCTCTCCCTTGGTGGAACGAATAGACGTCCTGAGGAAGACTGATGGGTTGAAAAAACGTAACAAGCACTACTATATTAGAGGAACCAAATTGGATGTGGGCAATTTGGAGACAAAATTAAGAAAACAACAACAACGTCATCACATATAGTGTTAATAATGAAATCATGTAAATAATCAGCGTAAATTGAATGTCTCCACTTTTTTTCACTTGTTCATATACTTTTAAACAGCATTGCGACAATGACACAAAACGTTTCAAGTTACCATATAAAAGAGTAGAAGCTGAATTTTCAAGGTTCGAGATTTTTGAGATGTTATAAGATCATTGTGAACTGATGAAAGTACTTATTATTTGTACCGTGATTGTAGGTGCATTACTGAATATAGTTTGTTGCGAACAATATCTGATAACGTTGAACTCAAACGATGAAAGTGCATTGGAGAAATTCATAAATACCACGACAACTTCATTAAAAGATTATATTGGATCTAGAATGGGTAGAACTTTGAAAATCGGGAAGTTTAAAGGTATTACAATGAATATTGCACATAACAAGAAGCAGAAAATTATGGAAAAATTGAAACAGAATCCATTGGTAGCAGATATTGTGCCAAATATCTTATTCAAAGCTTTTGAAAATGATGAATTGAATAATGAGCAAACGCAGGAATATGTTTCCCACGTTGTTCAATCAGAAGCTCCAAGGCATCTGGCAAGGATCTCGAGACGTGACAAATTACCTTACGATTTTACCAATGTGAGTAGCTATAAGAAAAGCTTTAATTATTATTACGGTAAAGAGCACAAGGGAGCAGATGTTAGGGCATATATCCTGGATAGTGGCGTATCGAGAAATTTGACTGATTTTGAAGGTAGGGTTGAATTTGGATTCGATTTTACCGGCGACGGTGAAGGTGATTCTAATGGACATGGTACTCATGTAGCAGGGTTGGTTGGTTCAAAGACGTACGGTGTTGCAAAGGGAGTAACTATGGTTGATGTAAAATGTTTGGATGAAATTGGGTTTGGCACTTTGATTACTGTCCTAAGTGCCATTGAATTTGCTGTCAATGATTGTCATGAGCATCCCGAAAAACGATGTGTTGCTAATTTAAGTCTTGGTTCTTTTAAAAATGCTATAATCAACAAGGCAATCCAAGCAGCCACGGAAGATGGTGTGGTGATGGTTGTTGCTGCTGGTAATTTCAACATAAATGCGTGTTGGACAAGCCCCGCTTCAGCAGAAGAAGCAATAACCGTTGGAGCATTTGATGATAGAATTGATACAATAGCTAAATTTAGTAACTGGGGACCTTGTGTAGATATCTACGCACCAGGAGTTGCAGTTGAATCGCTAGCCAATTTCCCCATGGTTAAAAATATTTCATATTCCGGAACATCAATGGCATCACCAATAGTTTGTGGGCAGGTTGCCATATTATTAGATAAAGGAATACCAAACGATGATATTAAGAGTACACTGATCAAGATGGCCACTGATGACGTTTTCCAGAAAAGAACTTTACTATTTAAACCAAATACACCTAATAGAGTATTATTTAATGGAATTGAAAAGGAAGATGACCAATATAAAGAGTATATTTATCCACAGGTAGATCTCGACATCTTGGTGGAAGAATTAAATAATTATTCCATTAAGAAGGATCACGGTGTATCAAGACGTATTTTGAATCTGAATAATGATGTTTCACTCCCGGTCAAGAACCTTAGTATCCGGAAAAGACACATGGAGCTAACAAAACGTATATAACGTCCATTACAATGTTTCATATTTACATACATAAACAAAATAGCTATAGATATCACAGACATCGAGATTACCGTTTTACAAATTAGCATTGACTTTATATATATATAGATGCGTTAGAAAGACTTATGATGCCAGCTTTGTAGACTTGAGCGGCTAGTTTTTTTCCCGTAGATATATAAAGAACAAAGTGCCAGAATGGAAGAGAAAAATATCCGCTGAAAGAGTACCTTCTGGTTCATATAGAAGCAACTGATTTCATCTATTCGGAAGTTCGTTGACAATTCAGTTGGGTGAGAATAGTGAATTGAAACTAAAGTTCCAACAAGTTTACATAGAATGAGAGGGATAATACTGGAACAACAAGACGACATTGACAGGTCCAAATTGAGAAGAGACAAGTACTGAGCACATCAAGAGAAGAAGCATTAAGAAGTAGTACTACTGAGAAACACTGTGAGACTAGCTGTTGCTTCTGTCAGGCCTTCGTTTCCATTGTGTGCCCATCGTTTGTAACGCTGCAAAGCTTTGTTTCCCCAGTGACAAAAATTTAACGACTTCGCCTTTTCTGATGATTTACAGTTTGCTCAACGATTTTTTTTGTTCTTTGGCTTTCAATGAACACGAAAGTGGATTTTGTGAATGTGAATTTTTTACGTTTGATTTTGAAAATTTCACAGTCTCGAACTGGTGGTTCAACTTTGTTGAATATAAATAAATTCGAGTTTCTCGAGCGTTACAAAGGACTGCGTGTGCTGTACTCAAATATATCATCAATCGTCACTATTGTCCTTTTTACCGATCCCTTTCAAGAATTTCATTCAATAACTGGGTAAAAGTTTTCTGTTGGGATTGCGAATGCTAAATTATTGAAAACCTTTATATTTACCATATCGAAATAACTTGTCATTATTACCAAGTTTCCCATTCAGAAGTCTCAAAGTGACAAAAGCTGATATTTTTCTATTTTTTTCCTATTTATAAGAGATAATAAAGGTGATCACACAAAAGAGATTAGTTCAACAATTCACAAAAATATTCTCTCTATCACGCATTAATAGATTTCTTTTATTGAATTCGAGGAGAAATTTAAGCTATATAAACCCATTCTATCGTTCAACTTTCAACTATTTACACACAACAAGAATAAGAGCAAAAATGAGTGACGAAAATTTATTCGATGAAAATACTTCAAAAGAACAGTACGAAATCACTGATTATTCAAAGAAACATAAAATCTTACCCAGTCATTTCATCGGTTTGAATACAGTTGAAACCACTGAAGAATCTTCTTTAAAACATTTTGTGAAATCTCACGGTGGCCATACCGTTATCTCCAAAATTTTAGTTGCTAATAATGGTATTGCTGCAGTTAAAGAAATTAGATCCATTAGAAAGTGGTCTTACGAAACCTTCGGTAATGATAGAACTGTACAATTCGTCGCAATGGCCACTCCTGAAGATATCGAAGCCAATGCAGAATATATTCGTATGGCTGATCAATATATCGAAGTTCCCGGAGGCACAAATAATAACAATTACGCTAACGTCGATCTTATAGTAGAAATTGCTGAAAGAGCTGACGTTGACGCTGTCTGGGCTGGTTGGGGTCATGCTTCTGAAAATCCTCTGTTACCAGAAAAGTTAGCTAATTCAAAGAGAAAAATTATTTTCATTGGTCCTCCTGGAAATGCAATGAGATCTCTTGGTGACAAAATTTCATCTACAATTGTGGCGCAACATGCTCGTGTGCCATGTATACCTTGGTCTGGTACCGGTGTCGATACGGTTCATGTAGATAAAGATTCTGGCTTAGTTTCTGTTGATGATGATATTTATGATAAAGGTTGTTGCCATTCTCCTGAAGAAGGTTTAGCAATCGCCAAGAAAATTGGCTTCCCTGTAATGGTCAAGGCCTCCGAAGGTGGTGGTGGTAAAGGTATCAGGCAAGTTGAACGTGAAGAAGATTTCATTCAATTATATCAACAAGCTGCAAACGAAATCCCGGGATCTCCAATCTTTATAATGAAGTTAGCAGGTAAAGCACGCCATTTAGAGGTTCAATTACTTGCTGATCAATATGGTACAAACATTTCTCTATTTGGACGTGATTGTTCAGTTCAAAGACGTCATCAAAAAATTATAGAAGAAGCTCCAGTTACTATAGCTGAACCAACTACTTTCAATGAAATGGAAAAAGCTGCTGTAAGATTGGGTAAATTAGTTGGCTATGTATCGGCAGGTACCGTAGAGTATTTATATTCAAGTGAAGATAAAAAATTCTATTTCTTAGAATTAAATCCAAGATTACAAGTTGAACATCCAACTACAGAAATGGTTACTGGTGTAAACTTGCCTGCTGCACAATTACAAATTGCCATGGGTGTTCCAATGCATAGAATTAGTGATATCAGAGTTTTTTATGGTATGAATCCACATTCTGCAACAGAAATCGACTTTGAATTCAAAACAGAAGAGTCCTTACAAACACAAAGAAGACCTGTTCCAAAAGGTCACTGCACAGCTTGCCGTATTACTTCTGAAGATCCAAATGAAGGTTTCAAACCGTCTGGAGGTCAATTACATGAATTAAACTTCCGTTCCTCTTCCAACGTCTGGGGTTACTTCTCCGTTGGTAATAATGGTGGTATCCATTCATTTTCTGATTCACAATTTGGTCACATTTTTGCATTTGGTGAGAATAGACAAGCATCTAGGAAACATATGGTTGTTGCGCTAAAAGAATTATCTATCAGAGGTGACTTTAGAACCACTGTTGAATACTTAATTAAGCTTTTAGAAACCGAAGATTTTGAAGACAACACTATAACGACCGGATGGTTAGATGATCTTATTGTACATAAGATGACTGCTGAAAAGCCTGATCCAGCAATTGCTGTCATTTGTGGTGCCGCCACAAAAGCTTTCATTGCTTCAGAAAATGCTCGGAAAGAGTATATCGCTTTCTTAAAGAGGGGCCAGGTTCCGTCGAGAGACAAATTACAAACTATGTTCCTGGTAGAATTTATACATGAAGGTAAAAGATACAAATTCACTGTAGCAAAATCTGCGGACGATCGCTACACTCTATTTATTAACGGTTCCAAATGTGAAGTACGTGCCCATAAACTTTCTGATGGTGGCTTATTAATTGCAATTGGAGGCAAATCACATACTATATACTGGAAAGAAGAATCTCAAGCTACAAGATTATCTGTTGACCAAAAAACCACGTTGCTTGAAGTTGAAAATGATCCAACTGAATTACGTACGCCATCACCCGGTAAGTTAGTAAAATTCCTCGTTGAAAATGGTGACCATATCAATGCTGGTCAAGCTTATGCCGAAATTGAGGTTATGAAAATGCAAATGCCTTTGATTGCACAGGAAAGTGGTATAATTCAATTACTTAAACAACCAGGTTCCACAATTGCTGCTGGTGATATTATCGCAATTTTAACCTTAGATGATCCTTCAAAGGTAAAACATGCTCTACCATTCGAAGGTATGCTACCGGATTATGGGGCGCCAATGGTTGAAGGTACGAAGCCTGCTTTTAAATTCAAGTCTCTTGTCACTACATTAGAAAATATATTAAAGGGCTATGATAACCAAGTTATTATGAACGCATCTTTACAACAGTTAATTGAGGTTTTGAGAGATCCTGAATTACCATATTCAGAATGGAGATTCCATGTTTCTGCGTTGCACGCTAGATTACCCCATGATTTAAATGAGCAGTTAGAAGACTTAGTCAGTCGCTCAATAAAACGTGGGGCTGTCTTCCCAGCAAAACAAATTCAAAAGATTTTAGAAACTACCGTAAAGAGCCCCGGTGTCGATCCTTTATTAGCTACTACAATTAGTCCTTTATTGGACATTGCTAAACGTTACAGCAATGGTCTAGAAGCTCATGAACATTCAGTATTTGTTAACTTTCTAGAAGAATATTCTAATGTTGAAAAACTCTTTAGTGGCCATAATGTCCGTCAAGAAAATGTGATCTTGAAATTACGTGATGAAAATATTGACAATTTAGACAAGGTGGTTTTGATTGTTTTATCCCATGCAAAAGTTTCCGCAAAAAATAATTTAATTTCAGCCATACTCAAACATTACCAACCATTATGTAAAGTGTCCTCGAAAGTAGCCTCAATATTTTCTGCTCCGCTGGAACACATTGTGGAACTAGAATCCAAGTCATCTGCTAAGGTTGCCTTACAAGCTAGAGAAATTCTCATCCAAGGTGCCTTACCATCTGTAAAAGAAAGAACTGAACAAATCGAACATATTTTGAGGTCATCTGTTACAAATACATCATACGGTGATTCCAGTTTAAAACGCACCGAACCAGCTCAAGAAATATTGAAGGATTTAATAGATTCTAATTACGTTGTTTTCGACGTCCTTCTTCAATTCTTGATACATCCTGACCCATTGGTAGCAGCAGCTGCTGCTCAGGTCTATGTTCGTCGTGCATATAGGGCATACACTGTTGGTGATGTTTTCACACACAATATCGACTCCTTATCTACCTCTAATCCATTAATTGAATGGAAATTCCAACTTCCTTCTGCGGCATTTTCCTCAATTCCACAAGTTAGAACCAAAATGGGCGTAAATAGAGCCATGTCCGTTTCTGATTTATCCTACGTAGTCGATAGTGAGCATTCTCCTTTAAGAACTGGTATTTTATTATCGGTCAACCATTTAGACGATGTCGATAGTGATTTATCTCAGGCATTAGAAGTCATTCCTGAACACACAACTTCAAGCGGACCTACTCCAGACAGATCCGGTAACTCTTCCACTTTGAGTAATATATGTAACGTGTTTGTCGCTTCCACAGAGGGATTTGAATCTGAAGAAATCATCTTAAGAAGATTGAATGAAATTTTGAAAGTTAACAAACAATATTTGGTAAACTCTGCTATTCGTCGTATTACCTTTATGTTTGGGTTCGAAGATGGTACTTATCCAAAATACTACACATTTACTGGCCCAAATTATGATGAAAATGAAACTATCCGTCACATTGAACCTGCAAGTGCATTCCAATTAGAATTGGGAAGAATGTCTAACTTCAGTATCAGACCTATTTTCACCGAGAATAGAAACATTCACGTTTACGAAGCTGTTAGTAAAACCTCACCATTAGATAAGAGATTTTTCACAAGAGGTATTATTCGTACTGGTCGTATTAGAAATGATATATCCATCCAAGAGTACCTGACTTCTGAAGCTAATAGGTTGATGAGTGATATTTTAGATAACTTAGAAATCATTGATACGTCAAGTTCCGACTTGAACCATATCTTTATCAATTTTTCTGCTGTTTTCGATGTGTCTCCTGAAGACGTTGAAGCTGCTTTTGGTGGATTTTTAGAAAGATTTGGTAAGAGGCTCTTAAGACTTCGTATCTCTTCTGCTGAAATCCGTATAATAATTCAAGATCCAAAAACTGGCGTACCTGTTCCATTAAGAGCATTGATCAACAATGTTTCTGGATACGTTGTAAAGTCAGAATTATACACCGAAGTTAAAAATGCTAATGGAGAATGGGTTTTCAAATCTTTGGGGAAGCCTGGATCGATGCATCTAAGACCAATCGCAACTCCTTATCCTGTGAAGGAATGGTTGCAACCAAAACGTTACAAAGCACACCTAATGGGTACCACTTATGTCTATGATTTCCCTGATCTATTCCATCAAGCTGCAATCACTACATGGGACAACTACACTGAAAAATTAGGAGATGACAAGACATCTGCCCGTGATAGAAACGATTTCTTTATTTCAAATGAATTAATCGAGGATGAAAATGGAGAGCTCACTGAAGTTGAAAGAGAAGCTGGTGCTAATTCAATAGGTATGGTCGCCTTTAAAGTAACTATGAAGACACCAGAATATCCGAGAGGCCGTCAATTTGTTATTGTCGCAAATGATATAACTTTCAAAATTGGTTCATTTGGCCCACAGGAAGATGAATTCTTCAATAAGGTTACTGAATATGCCAGAAAACGTGGTATCCCAAGAATTTATTTAGCAGCCAATTCTGGTGCAAGGATTGGTATTGCTGAAGAACTGGTCCCACTATTCCAAGTTGCATGGAGAGATGAAACAAACCCATCCAAGGGTTTCGAATATCTATATTTAACTTCGGAGGGTATGAATTCCTTGAATAGCTATGGAAAAGAAAACTCTGTCATTACTGAACGTATTGTTGAAAATGGCCAAGAAAGATTCGTTATAAAAACGATTATTGGTGCAGATGATGGGTTAGGTGTAGAATGTTTGAGAGGTTCTGGTTTGATTGCAGGTGCTACGTCTAGAGCATACCAAGATATATTTACAATAACTTTAGTCACTTGTAGATCTGTTGGTATTGGTGCCTACTTGGTTAGATTGGGTCAAAGAGCCATTCAAGTTGAGGGTCAACCTATTATTTTGACAGGTGCCCCGGCCATTAACAAGGTGCTGGGTAGAGAAGTTTATACTTCCAACTTACAATTAGGTGGCACTCAAATCATGTACAATAATGGTGTTTCCCATCTAACTGCTGCAGATGATTTAGCTGCCGTGGAACAAATTGTCAGATGGCTATCTTACATTCCTGCCAAACGTGACATGCCGGTTCCTATTTTAGAAACCGAGGATAAATGGGACAGATCGGTTGATTTTATTCCAAGGGCAAATGAACAATATGATGTTAGATGGATGTTAGAAGGCCGTGAAACAGAAGAGGGCTTCGAATATGGTTTATTTGATAAAGGTTCATTCTTCGAAACCTTATCCGGATGGGCTAAGGGTGTTGTTGTTGGTAGGGCAAGATTAGGAGGTATACCACTAGGTGTCATTGCTGTCGAAACGAGAACAGTTGAGAATTTGATCCCAGCGGATCCCGCAAATCCAAACTCTACAGAAACATTGATCCAAGAGGCTGGTCAAGTTTGGTACCCAAATTCTGCATTTAAGACAGCGCAAGCAATTAAGGACTTCAATCATGGTGAACAACTTCCATTGATGATTTTGGCCAATTGGAGAGGTTTCTCCGGTGGTCAGCGTGATATGTACAATGAAGTTTTGAAATATGGTTCATTTATTGTCGATGCTTTGGTTGATTACAAACAACCTGTAATAATTTACATCCCACCTACTGGTGAACTAAGAGGTGGTTCATGGGTTGTTGTTGACCCAACCATTAATCCAGATCAAATGGAAATGTATGCGGATGTTGACTCACGTGCTGGTGTTCTTGAACCAGAAGGTATGGTCGGTATTAAATACCGCAGAGAAAAACTGTTAAATACCATGTCAAGATTAGATGATAAATACAGAGCATTGAAGGAACAACTATCCAATAGGCAACTAACTAGTGAGGAACATCAACAAATCTCTATCAAGTTAGCAGAACGTGAAAAACATCTATTACCAATATACAGTCAAATCAGCGTACAATTCGCAGATTTACATGACAGATCTACACGTATGGCCAAGAAAGGAGTCATCTCCAAGGAATTACAATGGGCTGAATCTCGTAAATACTTCTTCTGGAGATTAAGAAGAAAACTTGATGAAGAATATCTGATCAGAAGATTGGATTCAGTTTTACCAACATCTAGTAGATTAGAGAAGATAGCTAGATTGAGATCATGGCTCCCGGCCCATATTGAAAATGATAACGATCAACATGTTTCTAAATGGATAGAAGAAAACTTCCAGACGATTGATGACAAATTGAAGTCATTGAAATTAGAATCATTTGCCCAAGGATTAGCCAAATCTATCAGAAACGATCATGATAATGCAATTAACGGTTTGTCAGAAGTTTTAAAGATGCTATCTGCTGAAGACAAGAAAAAAATCTTAGAAAGTCTACACTAGCGGCATAGCTTTTATTATATGTACATATTATACAACACGAATTATAAAAGATGTTAATTTTTAATGAATACGTATTTCAACAGAATACAGAATTCATTTAAATGTATGGTCAATGTATATATAGATATTTATTTTATTTATTTATGTGCAATGATGGCTTGAATTAATATTTTTTGTACAGTGCTTTATTAAATTTTACAGCAATTGAGTTTCTTCTATGATGATGTCTATTACAGGGACAATTTAAATCTAGGTCGTAGAACTGGTTCTGTTGACTATGGGGTATACGAACTCTGGGAATATATGCAATGCTTTCGTCTTCATCTGCAGCAAAAGTAGCTACACGTTGGACTTCATTATTTTGATGTTGTTGAGACTTTGCTACGGGAATATGTGGAGCACTAAATCGTCTCGCAATAAACTGTGAATTTTCCAGATGCGGTTGTTTGGTTGAAATGCATTGATATAGGTCTAGAAGATTCAAAGAATCGTCACTATTATCGCTATCATTATTTTTATTACCGTCATGTACTTTAAATGGGGAAGGTGATCTTGATTTATTTTCTTGGTATTTATAATCCTGAGGGTTATTTATGAGCATAATAGTAGAGCCATTATCGTTATAAGTGTCAGTGTTATTATTTTCATCACTATTATATTGCGAGGGACTTATATTAAGTACTGTTTTGACCACTTTGAAAGGTTGGGACTTGGCATTTGACTCACGGTCAGCGTTGAATAATTCCTGGGAAGAGATGGAACCGGAGGAGGATGATGAGAAGGAAGAATATGAAGAGAAAGAAGATGCAGAAGACGATGTTCTCACATTATTATTATCATTATTAGTTCTTTCACGATAATGGATTGTGAGACGAGCGGACATTGGGCGGTGACCATGACGGTGGTTGTGTAATGTCCCATTACTGGTATCATTGGTATACTGTTTAACGGACATTATTGCATTATTGAGTAAGCCACTACTCAATATGATAGGATGTGTGGGACCTAATAAGTTTTGAAGATATAAGAAGTTTTGAGAGTTATATACAAGGAAAGTTTTTAAAGTTTAATAAAATTGGTTGATCATCTCATCTCTTGATACTGGGATACCCATAGTCGCCCGCACATTACGTATATTTTGGCTTCAAGACATAAAAAAAATCCGGGGTAACCTTCTTGAAAGGATTA
The DNA here is from genome assembly GCF_000304475.1 of Kazachstania africana CBS 2517. Lineage (NCBI taxonomy): Eukaryota > Fungi > Ascomycota > Saccharomycetes > Saccharomycetales > Saccharomycetaceae > Kazachstania > Kazachstania africana. Next base: position 460,382 of record NC_018949.1, on the reverse strand, counting down.
GTTACCACTTGGGCCTGTTAGTGGATCCAGACTTTATTTTAGGCATGATTCAACAGTAAAGGGCCATCATGTGCCAGGGAGATGGAAGAGAAGAGGTTCAATATGTACTGACGCTTAAAAGTGGAAGAGAAGTCACGTGATCAAAGGGCTGTGCCGAACGTAACTGTGATTGGATAGGAGAGAGGCCCAGAGACTGAAATACAAGGTTACGAGAGGCTAGTTGAGACCCCCCTGTATATGATATAAGCGCAGCGAGTGCTGAAAGAAGAACGATATCATTTCGTGTAGATTCGGGTGAATCTGCACCGTTTATTTCTATGAAAGGGAAGGACCCTTAGCGATAGAGAATAAGATTTTCCGGAACAACTTTGAAAAAAATGTATTAGGTGGTGTCCTATCACGTGGGAGGATCACGTGCGCGGGCGATACCCAAAATGTGGAAAATGAAAATACCACAGGGCATATCAATCGGAACACACGAAGGGCTTCCACTTTTTTTTGTTTTGTAACAAGAAAAACAAAAAAAAGTGGAAGACAAGAGAAACCCATACCTTGTAGGTTCGTAGAAGAGTTACCCACTCACGTGCAATGAAGCAAAAAAATCGGTTTCAAAAAAAAATTGAACCGTCTTTGACGGGTAACAGGTGGTGAAATAAAATTTCTCTCCCTCCAGTTTAAGTGTGATGCATGTCTCAGAGAACGCCGTGGAATACTCTTCTGTTATTTTTTTGTTATTATCTATCTTTTTTTGGATTTCCCTCCGTCGAGCACTGCGGTTCCTTCGTAGGAACCGTTATATATTGTTCGTTCATCAACTGTCTCGAGGCTATTTTTTTTTTTTTTTTTAATTCTCGATGAGATGAAAGGAACTCCCGGTACATTGATCCTGATTAATTCCAAGATATACAGACTGGCTCTTGTTGCATTCTTTTTTTTTTTTCCGTCTTCTATCTCACTCTCATCATCACATCTGAAAATTTTTCTTTTTCCTCTTTTCGAATTAAATAAAAACTAACACTCTTGCTTATATCTTTTTCAATCTTTCATTTTTTATACTTGCTTACCTTCCATAGAATACAATTTTACCACTGTCAAAGCAATAATGACTATTAACACTCCATTAGTTAATGGTACTTCTTATTGTACCGTGACTGCTTATTCAAACGACTCTTTCGAAAAGACAGTCGAATTTTACACTAGATTTTTAGAGCTAGAACAATTAGCAGAGTTCTCAAACAAAGAAGCAGCAATCCTTTCCAATGGTATCATCTCCATTAAAGTTAGTCTCTCTGTAGATGCAGCAAAACAATCTGCTGTCGAAGAACAAATTAAACAATTAGAATCTGTCACCAAGACTAAGGACTGGAGATCTCAAGTCTCTCAAACTTTAGTCTTCAACACAAGCGACATCTTTTCTTTACAAGACGCTTTATCCACTTTAGAATATCCTTCCCAATCTTACCCATCATCCATAAACCCAATGGAACTATACACTATTGACCCATTAGGTAACATTATCGGTGTCACTTCCACTAAGAACGCTGTCAGTATAAAACCAACCAAGTCCTCAAACTCTCCAGTTTCTGTCTCCAGCACAAACACTGATGGTTCCTTATCAAAGAACCACTCTTTCACTGATCTATCATACCGTATGAAGACCACTGACGCTTATCCTTCATTACCAAACAAAACTACCACTGCTGGTAAAAAGTCTATCGCCGTCATGACCTCTGGTGGTGATGCTCAAGGTATGAACTCCAATGTCAGAGCTATCGTCCGTTCTACTCTTTTCAAGGGCTGTCGTTCCTTCGTCGTCATGGAAGGATACGAAGGTTTAGTTAAAGGTGGTCCAGAATACATCAAGGAAGTTTCCTGGGAAGACGTCAGAGGTTGGTCCACTGAAGGTGGTACCAACATCGGTACTGCCAGATGTCTAGAATTCAGACAAAGAGAAGGTAGATTATTGGGAGCCCAACATCTTATCGAAGCCGGTGTTGATGCTTTAATTGTCTGTGGTGGTGACGGTTCTTTAACCGGTGCTGATCTTTTCAGATCTGAATGGCCATCTTTAATCAAAGAATTAGTCGACACAAACAGAATATCTCAAGAACAATTCCAAAGATACCAACACTTAAACATCTGTGGTACTGTTGGTTCTATTGATAATGATATGTCTACCACTGATGCTACCATTGGTGCTTACTCCGCCTTAGACAGAATCTGTACCGCCATCGATTACGTCGAAGCTACTGCCAACTCCCATTCAAGAGCTTTCGTCGTCGAAGTTATGGGTAGAAACTGTGGTTGGTTAGCTTTATTAGCTGGTATTGCCACTTCTGCTGATTACATCTTCATTCCAGAAAAGCCAGCTACTTCTAGCGAATGGCAAGATCAAATGTGTGACATCGTCGCTAAGCACAGAGCTAGAGGTAAGAGAACCACCATCGTCATTGTCGCTGAAGGTGCTATCTCTGCTGACTTAACCCCAATCTCTCCAGCAGATGTCCACAAGGTCTTAGTCGATAGATTAGGTTTAGACACCAGAATCACCACCCTAGGTCACGTTCAAAGAGGTGGTACCGCTGTCGCTTACGACCGTATGTTAGCCACTTTACAAGGTGTTGAAGCTGTTAACGCTGTCTTAGAATCTAACCCAGATACCCCATCTCCATTAATTGCTATCAATGAAAATAAGATTGTCAGAAAACCATTAGTTGAATCTGTCAGATTAACCAAATCTGTTGCTGAGGCTATTCAAGCTAAGGATTTCAAGAAAGCCATGTCTTTAAGAGACACTGAATTTGTTGAACATCTAAACAACTTCATGGCCATTAACTCAGCTGACCACAATGAAGCTCTCTTACCAGCTGACAAGAGATTAAAGATTGCTATTGTCAATGTTGGTGCCCCAGCAGGTGGTATCAACTCTGCTGTCTACTCCATGGCTACTTACTGTATGTCTCAAGGTCACAAGCCATATGCCATTTACAACGGTTGGTCCGGTTTAGCCAGACACGAAAGTGTGAGATCCTTGAAATGGGAAGACATGATTGGCTGGCAATCTCGTGGTGGTTCTGAGTTAGGAACTAACAGAGCCACTCCAAAGGATGCTGATATGGGTATGATTGCTTACTACTTCCAAAAATACCAATTCGATGGTTTAGTCATTGTCGGTGGTTTTGAAGCCTTTGAATCTTTACATCAATTAGAAAGAGCCAGAGACAGTTATCCAGCTTTCAGAATCCCAATGGTTTTAATTCCAGCCACTTTATCCAACAACGTTCCAGGTACTGAATACTCCTTAGGTAGTGACACTGCATTAAACGCTTTAATGGAATACTGTGACGTCGTCAAACAATCCGCAGCTTCCACCAGAGGAAGAGCCTTCGTTGTTGACGTTCAAGGTGGTAACTCTGGTTACTTAGCCACATGTGCTTCTTTAGTCGTTGGTGCTCATGCTTCATATGTTCCAGAAGAAGGTATTTCTTTAGAACAATTATCACAAGATATTGAAAACTTAGCTGAAGCCTTTGACAGATCTGAAGGTAGAAATGGTTTTGGAAAATTAATCTTAAAGAGCACAAACGCTTCTAACGCTCTAACTGCTGAAGATTTAGCCAGAGTTATCACTGCCGAAGCCAAGGGCCAATTCGATGCTAAAGCAGCCTACCCAGGTCATGTCCAACAAGGTGGCTTACCATCTCCAATTGATAGAACTAGAGCCACTAGATTTGCTATAAGAGCTGTTGATTTCATTGAAAACCAACAAGACACCATCAGATCTGCTCGTGAAGCTAACGATGACTTCACTGCTGACGACAAGGCTGTCTCTGGTACTGCTGCTGTCTTAGGTGTCAAAGGTTCTCACGTCGTATACACTAGTATCAGACAACTTTATGATTACGAAACAGAAATTTCTAAGAGAATGCCAAAGGTTATTCACTGGGAACAAATCAGAGCTATTGCTGACCATTTAGTCGGTAGAAAGAGAGTTGATTAAGTGATAGAAATATATCGTCCAAAATGTTGAAATTAACGTCCTTTTGAACATTTTGGTCAAGGTACAACGATATATTAGGTTTAATGGTTAGCATTTATTTTTTTTAATGTTTTAATTTTTGTTTATAATATGTTAAAAAACAATCTTTATGTATATTGGAATATGTGATATAGACGATTCTTTGATAATTTATTGAATTTAAAAAGACTTATCATGATAAATATATTTATTTATTTATTATTATTTACTGTCGTTTTATCATTCTTGTTGACATTTTATATAGTAAGGCGAGAATGGTTCCGAGATTAAATTTTGAAGTATACTGTCAATAAACAAAGTATGTTAAGATGAGAGATGCGAACAACAGGCCGATGAGTGTTGATAGCACGCCAACGAAGAGTACAAAATTACAAAGTATTAGGAATTCCTTGAAGTTGTCTCATAAAAACCCCAATCTTAAGAGGTCTTCAGCTCAAAAAAACACACTATTCAAGTACGACAATGTTAAAGTTACCAGTCTTCTTTTGAACCAGAATTCAAAATCTCTGCTGTGTAGGGGTCCTATCGAGATATATGAAATAAGGACGAAGAGTTCATGCTCTAAATTCATGTCAATTGGGAGAAGTAACAACGTCATCCATCCATTGCTACCCAAATTAAAAATATCAAAGCCTGATTCTAGAAAGTTCAAGTATCTCATGTTCTTCTTCAATCCTGATAGAATATGGGAGATAGAATTTCTTAACATAGATAAATGTGGTAAAAAGAATAGTTATTTAAGGGAAGTTGGACGTGATTTTGAGAACGTAGTCTCTAGGATCTGTGAATTTGTAAATTCGGCTGTAACAGATGTAAAAACTACAATTTTGGGATCTTCAATTTCAAATGAGGAGGGCCAGAATGGTGCTAGTGGCAAGGAAGAAGAAGAAGAAAAAGATGATGACGAATTGAATTATTTGTTAGAGGATGAATTGAATGCCGTTCCTAATAGTGGTGCTGTTTCTGAACAACAAGACCACGAAACCATAATTAATGAAGCATTCAAGAGAGCTATTAATAAAGTCATACCGTCATGGCATGCGCTAGTGGCAAAACAGCATGAAATCAACGTAAGAAAACGCGCAAGTTTATATATTCCCACTTTCCAAGAGAAACAAATTGCCAGAAGGTCAATATCAGTATTATCAGATTATGAAACGTTGGTTTCATTTAAAGATTTGAAGTTATAACTATTTATATATATAAATAAATTAGTATTTGCATATTCAATTATAAGTAAAAATTTTCTCTATTTGAAAAGAAAAGCACAAATATAATATAGACAAGAAGAGTTGGTAGAAAGAGTGGGAAGTTAATGTTGAATTAAGTCACTCAATCAACAATGGGAGGACCTTGTAATGGGTTACCATCAGCATCTAAACCTTGTTGCATCATTAATAATTCTTGATTACCTGCTGTTTCAAATTGTAAACCACAACCAAGTTTATTTTCATTCTTGAAATGATCGATTTCACCACAGAATAAAATGGAAAGAGTTGGCAAAACTTTTCTTTCTAGGAAACATGCGATCTTACCATTGGAGTCGATAGTACCACGGTATACAGATTGTCTATATTCGTATTTTGCACCAATGGTAGTAGAACCTTCAATGGTTGGTTGAACACCGATAGGGGTTCCAACTAAAGGATCAGTGATTGGAACCATACCTGCTTGTAAGTTTGTTTCAATACCAGCTTCGACATTTGGAGAGATTTTTCTCCAGAAAGAGGCTACTAAGGCACCATTGGCTTGTAATTGACCAGAAAAGATCCAGTCTTGTTTCTTTGAGACGTAACGAGTCAAATATGAAACACCTGCATCAGCTGGCGCGCTTGCTTGTGGTTTTGAGTATAAAACTTCCAAACCAAGAGATAATTGTGGTGAGATACTTTGTAAAATGGATCCTACCGCTACACCATTGAAATCTACAGTATTTTTATTGGCTAAAATATTGAAAGATGGATTTAAAGTCTTTAAATTTATGGAAAAATCTGGACCTTGGTAATCTTGTTCCAATTGACACATTGATGGTTGACCTTCAGCGATTTGTAAGTTTAATTTGGAAATATTGTTTTTATTCCAACCATAGTTTAATCTACCAGATAATGAGAAGTCGTTATCTAAATTACCTTGCAAAAACAAATTATCATCAGCAAACAAAGCAGAGAAGGCATAACTTGGCAAAGTGGTTGAACCCACAGAGAAAGTATGAGAAGTTTGAAAAGCTGGATTTAATGAGAATGCTTTATTCAAATCAGCTCTCAAACCAGTAAAGAAATATTGGGATAAGAAGACATCACGAGAAACTTCTTTATTCAAATTTTCGACTGTCCCTGGATTGGTCAACTCTAAAGATCTTTTGTGACCATTTAATTGACTGTATTTATCAATAAAGAAGCTTGAAATGGGATTTGATGACCAAAAGGATTCTGTTGACTGTTCTGGAGTCATTGGAGCTACCTCTGGAGATGTTGGCAGCTTATTTAGATTAGCAGCGGTGGAATTCATTAGCAATTGACTAAGATAGTTCAAGCAACTCCACTCCTGTTCGAAGCTTGTACTACCAAATATGTATTCTTCCAAGTCATTTTTGGCTGCCGTTGAAAAATCAAATATTCGTCCATCAATTAGACGCTAGTCGTTGTAAGCGATTTAATGCTCATCGAATTCAAGAAGCTCAGAGCCAATCAGAGCCATTTGGAGGCCACTATACGCTATTAAAAGCCTATGTTATTGAATACATACATTGTATATCTATACCTATTTGTTGCGGTGTTTTGCTGCTCAGAATTTATGGTTGTGTACCAAATTTTTAATCATGTCTCTACCGGTCAAATAGACGGTTCTGTACAATGTATAAATATCCAGAGTGCTTGAGAACGTGTCTAGGAATCCGAATGGTAGCATACATGGGATCCACCCTTGGGCAAGTTCAAGAGCGAAAGAGCCACTGGGCATACTGTACTGTTTGGCATATCCCTTTGGCAGATGGTGCGTTGTACCTGGAGTGTACACTTCAGGCTCCACAGCAAATGGGAGTGCAGCGGTTTGTTCACCGTGAATAATGGTGAAGTAGTCGTCAGCGAAGTGTACACCGGTGTGACCTTCTGTACCTACGGCAGTACCGAAGAAGATCAAATATTCAGAGACAGAAGCGTGTAAAATTATCATTTGACCCATGGCACCGCCTGCATTGTTGAACACCCACTCTTCTTCAACATATTCGTTGATGTACTCCGGTCCGTAATGACTGGCCAATTCGGTTCTAATGTCAACCAACAAAGAGCTCACATCCACAATAGCGTCCGAACTGTTATGTTTGGCAATAACACTGTTGCAAATTTGATTCAACGTCACTGGGTCAAAAATGTAGTTTCTTGGTAACCAAGTGTAGAATAGTCTGTCAAGAAAGTAGTACGACAGCCCTAGAAACAGGAACACAGGTAATAACTTCATTGCTTTCTTTCGAGGAGTTGTTGAATTCTTACTTACAAAATTGTGAGAAATACCACCAGCCTATTCTCGACTGTTTCAATCGTCTTATATAGTGTCCTGAAAGAAATTACTAGATGGACAGACCGTTATATTTCTTGACTTGTTTATTAAACGAGAGTTACAGCCTAAGATCTTCCATACTGCGAAAAATATTCGTCGGTTCGAATCCTCTGGGGGCTGTTATTTTGTATAAAAATTCTTAGATTAATAATAGAACATTCAGAGGTTCAGAGACTATCTAGTTCTATTGAATATGTGGTGGATATTCGTGGTTTATCTGTTAGGGCATCTTGTTTTTTTAACTTGTGTTGTTATTTAAGCAATATGAAAAGAGCGATGAGCTTTGAAATTTTGGGATTACAATATAGAGACCATCGAAACTATGAATCAGGACCAAAGGGCACGAATAGTATGTTATTTTGTCTTATTCAGCTCAGTCATATCTCTTTTGTTTTTACTAACTGTTCAGTGTAGGAAGCAAATAGGAAGAAGGCTTTGGAAAGATTGAAGCAGAGAGGAATACTGAATAAATCTCAGGCACAGAAGATTGAAGGTCGAAATACAAAGAAACCAGTCGTACTGGAGTCCCAGAAAAGTGTAGAAAATGATAAGGTGGCACCAAGACAAGAAATACAGCCTGATACAGGACAAGCACTGCAGAAAGTTACGGCTGCAACAGCAGAAGAAGCAACACAGCAAATAACGCAGCTCCGAGACGCTTCTACAGTGGTACCTAACCATATTAGACCAACAATACGAAAGTCTGACTATATCGACTATGACTTTTCTACTATGGAGAATTTAAATGGTGGTTATATCAATAGAACCAGTTCAGAATTTGATTTAGAATACGATAGTCTTGGCAGCAAAAGACAAAAGACCCTTGACGATTGGAAAAGAGAACAAAAGGAAAGAAGGGAATTGTATGAGAACAAAGCACCACCAGAACATATGTCTGAAGCGGTAAAATGTGATGAATGTAAGGTTAATATTGAAATGGACCCCATATTGAACGACATCTATAAGTTAAACGTCTGTAAAAGTTGTGCAAAGAGACTTCCTGAGAAATATTCATTATTAACAAAGACAGAATGTAAAGAAGATTATTTCTTAACGGAACCTGAATTAAATGACACTTCTATATTCCATCGGTTAGAGAAACCGAATCCACATTCTGGTACGTTTGCAAGAATGCAATTATTTGTTAGATGTGAGATTGAAGAGTTCGCCTTCAAGAAATGGGGTGGATCAGCAGGTCTTGATGAAGAATGGCAAAGACGTGAAACTGCTAAATTACAAAGGAAAGAGAAGAAATATAATGAACAAATTAAACAAATGAGATTGAAGACAAGAGCTCAAGAATTTACAAGGAAATTACAGGATAAAAAATATGGTTCTATTCATAAGCACAATTTCGGTGAACCTATTCCTGCTGGGAAAGATGATGATAATAATGATATATTGAAAAGAAGATGTATTGATTGTGGATTAGAAACTGTGGAAATATCTATATAATTTATATTTGGATAAAATAAGTGTATTTCAACATGCCAAAAATACAATAGAACCGATACCCAACATTGTAGCAGATGCGTACCATAGAGTATCAGCACTTAAAAACAATTTATGTGGATTTGTCTTTACGGCATTTGTCTTGTGTTTATTTTCCAAATTTCTTATTACTAAATCTCTTAATGATCTTTTCTTCAAAGAAGAACCTGTTGTCTCAGAACTAGAAGTTTCAGTAGGATTCAAAGTCTCTGTTGGTAACATCATTGGTGGCTGATAAGCTAGATACAATGGTTGCATTGGAGATCCATCAAATTGATAGAGATCTAATCTATAAATACCATGGTATGAATCCAAATACATAGCAAAACTCTTAAAAGTTTCTGTTTGATTGTATCTAGTGTAAGTAGAAACACCATCATCGTCACATGGAGAACTATAAAGCTGTCTTCCATCGACGGTAATCGGGGTCAATATCAAAGTACCATTATCCATGAGTTCGAAAGTACCGTGTTGGAAGATTAATGATGCTTCGGGACATTCAGGTTTCTGTGGATTAGAGGTAATTTGATAAGTAGCTTCTTCGAACCACCCATCCTCTGTAAATGAATATGAAATACCAGGTAACGCAGGCTCTATAAGAAGTTCGTCTACAGGATCATAAAATCCGGGTCCAGTAAACACTTGGTTTGATTTAGAAGACCATGTACCATATAATTGTGTCGCATTTGCTTCCGCATAGACACTACGGACGCTCAATACAGATAAAAGGGCCGTCCACTTCTTTGAAACCATCTTCTGTCGTGCTTTGATATGAATATTGTTAAATACGCCTCTAGTCACCTTACAGAAGTGTTCCTGAAGCAACTAAGAAAGCAACTCCTTATAAGCTTAAAACAGTTTTTTGATCTCTTTTTGTCAAAAGCCTCGAAACTTTTTCGCCAAGCCTTTCCGCACGTACGCACGTGGTGAGTGATCGAGCTTGGACAAGAAACAGTGGCATGTGGCATTGACGTTGTGGCATTTTGCGGTGTAGATATGAATATTAATTACTTACTTATTTACTTACTTACGTTGAGGGCGTGCGTCCATTGATCGTAGTTGATCGAGCAAGACGTTTATCTGGTCGTGCCCGTCCTGTATGTTGAATATGGAGATTGTCTTGGAATTTTGAATTAGTTCGTAATGCGATGATCGTTGATCTGCTAGCTTTGCTGTGAAATCTGTTATATTTTTGATTTCAATAGTGTTGATTTTAAAATCGTCATCGTGGCTTAGAGAGTATGTGACAGAATATGGAGATGTATCGGTTGGATTTTCTAAAAGTTGTTTCAAATATTCGATGCTGTTGTAGTGTAAAATAGTTATAGTCTTGTGGTTGTTTAATTTGCATGACTTGATAAACGGTAAGATTTCTTCGTCAATCAAATTTGTTTGTGGATCTACTACTATGTGGAACCGTTTGTCTTCAATCGCGTTTGTGATTCCAATTAGCGTGATGTTATTAGTTAACTCGTTAATTTGGAATTGAAGATTTCGTGTTGTGGATTTTTCACAATACAACTTAGATCGTTGTTTATTGATTTCAATTTTCGTTGATTGAGCTTCCATGTCAATTTGATTTTTTTGTGATTTTTCTTTATCAAATTTAATTTGCTTTGCATTGAATTCATTTTGTAACTTCGGTATTATTAAATTATCCAATTCTTCTATTGTGAGGGTCAAAGTTTCCGAGTTCTTGGTTAAATCAAACATTTTAGATTGTAATTCACTGATTAAATTGGTCTTGACTAAGTTTTCATCTCTTAATTGGTCCAATTGATCGCAAAGGACCCTTTGTTCGCTGAGTAAACGATCCAATCTCTTTGATTTCTCAGATTTAAACGATTCAAAATTGGCTACCAATTCAGTTTGTTCAAATTCGTTACATTTTACAGAGTTGGAATTATTTATCGATTGGATATCCTTGGATAATTGCTTGACCGAGTCTTGGAACTCATTCATTTCACACTGTAAAGAGGCATCGGGTTTCAACTCATCTATTTCAATCAATTGATTTTCCATATCTCTTTTTTTGGTATAAACACCATCCATTAATTGATTTTCAAAACTTGAAATTTCTATTGAATGTAACAATTGTAAATTAATATTATTAAATTCATGATTTTTGATCAATTTTTCAATCTCGAGGGCAGTAAAGTTGATATCATTTTCCAAATGAGACAGATCTTCCTGTAATTCATTCAAATTTGTATCCTGATCGAGTAATAATTCTGATAAATTTGGTATCTTAGAATCGCGATACAATGTAATATCCTTTTCAATCTCCAATATAGAATTTTTGAAATGGTTAATATCCCTGAGTATCTTACGTTCTTTACTCTTAGCCAGTTCAATAGACGACTTGTCAGAGTACCTGATACTGTTGTTATTATTGAATTTATTAGTAACGTCTTTTAACATCGGTTGAGTCATTATCATTTCGCCTGAGATCTTGAGTCGTTTATTATTCGAGACATCCGACTGGAAGGATATCGTGGGTATCCTAGAGCTGCACATTGGGCCTTATATATATGAAAGATTGCACAGTGTTCAATTGCGTTTATAATCCAGACTCTTTTGAAACAAAGATGTCACATTTTGTTATGTAAACAAAAAAGTCGCTCTTAATGACATTCGATGCGTTCGTATGTGGTGATAGTATGGCATTACTGTGGCATCATTGGGAAACCCGGTGTGGCAATCATAAAGCGATGTGGCAACACTATTGCCACAGAAATGCCACACTATCACGAGAACTTCCAAAGATCAAACAACCTTCGACTCAACATCAACAGAATCACATCCAAACAACTTCAATGAACCTTCTCAGTTAAACCACATACGTCACGTGCCATCGCGATCCAAGCTCAAATCTTATAAGAAGCAGAACCGGAAAGCCTCCAATTTGAAAAGCAAGATACACCAAACAAGACACAAAACAACCACAGCAGGTAAACTAACGCCCACCACGATGTCCAGCCTACTATCTTCGTACGAGAGTGAATTCAAGTCACTATATGAACAGACAAAACTGATTCTTGAACAAGCTTCGTCTCTGAACACGTCGAAGAATGAGAGAAATTTGCAATTGTCGACCGTTGAACAGAACAAAGACGAGTTGTTAGAGCTTATTGAGTCCATGGACGTGGAAGTGAACAATCTGGGAAATACAACAGAACGTAATAGTTTCAAATCAAAACTTCGCGAGTACAAGAAACAAGTTCAACTGGAAATCAGCCAAAATTTAACCAAATTGATCGATTCAAGGGATAGAGACAATTTGTTTGGTGACCAGGCTTCCAGCGCATTGAATGAGGAACAGAGACAGCAATTGCTCTCCAACCATGCTATCTTGAGTAAGACTGGAGAAAGATTGCAAGATGCAAACAGAATAGCCAACGAGACGGAATCTGTTGGTGCACAGATAATGATGGATTTAAGATCACAGAGAGAAACGCTAGAAAATTCAAGAAACACTCTATTTCAAGCGGACTCGTACGTGGACAAGTCTATCACCACGTTGAAGACAATGAGTAGACGTCTCATTGCCAACAAATTCATCAGCTATGCCATCATTGCCGTTTTGATCTTACTAATCTTACTGGTTTTATTCTCAAAATTCCATTGAGGTGGGAAAAAATTGTATCGTCATTTTCTTCTTCCAGCCGGTGGAAACGAAAAAATTCACTCATCACCAACTATATAAAGAGAGTGGAACATCGTTGTAGTGGAGCTTAGCAGGTTCAAGTCAGTTAACAAATATGGACACAATACTGGAGAAGTTAAAGAAGAACGTTTTTTCCGAATTCGATTTGCAAAATGGTATAAGATTGGTCATTATCGTCGGGGGATATATCCTTTTCAGAAACCTGGCCACTAGACAACTGTCAAAGAAACAACTGGAACAACAGGTACGTGATGATGAAAGAAGAATAAGCGAGGAAAGAGTAGAAAAGTTGATAGAGAAGCCTGAAGATGAGCAAACTAGTTACGAATTTGGCTGGGGTAATAAGACTAGACACAGGGTGCAAAAGCAACGTGATCTGTTTGAACAGGCTGTAGACAGATTAAAACAAAACAGTCAGCAAAATACCAATGATTCAGATGATGATATTGCTGATTTGCTAGAAGATTGAACACGTTCTCACGTTTCCATCCATATATATACATATATATGTATAATAATATACCACTCTAATGAATATAAGCAAGCAATGCGTAATATCGTATTCCCGACGGCTATTGTACTATACACTTCACCGTAAGTGTCCCACTCCCAGTGTTTCAGTGTATGTGCTTCCACCTTGTAACCACCGTTGAATATACAATTTTTTTCTTTGAGTGAAAATTTCAGCCATAAGTCAAACCTCATCGATCAATATCATCAACTAGAAAACATCCAATAAACAACCCATAACGATGAGTTTCCGTAGAGGAGGTGCCGCTGGTGGCAACCAGAGACAGGCGTTACCCTTTGGTCTGGCCTATACCGATGTTAGTGAGGCTCATGAGACCGAATTTCCATCTATACCATTACCTGTAAATAATCCAATGAATGATACTGAAAAGTCCATCGCTTTAAACTATATCAACCTAAATAATGTTATAAACGATGGTCCGTTCCACACGGGAACCACAGCAGAAGCAAGTCAGGATAATGGTTCTATAGAAAGATACTCTGATAAGTATTCAAAGAAGAAAAACGTTGGTACTGTATCTATCGATGATTTCCCATTCCACATCCAAAACTTCCCATCTGAGTTATATAACGTCATGGGTATAAATAAGAAGAAGAAAAAGACCCTACTGCTTTCAAAATCTAAGATGAATGAACTTGATATCTTTACAGGTGCAAAGACAGATGGTAGTGCAATTAATGGATTATCCATGCTAGAAAAGTTCAAAGAACTTGCGGAAGACGCTGAAGACGATAATGACAATGAAAAGAAGGATAATGAAGATGAAAATGTCGTCTCAGATAATAATTTCGACGATGATGAGGATGACGACGACGATTATAACGCTGAGAAATATTTCGATGATGGTGACGATGATGGTTACGGCAATGAGGATGATTATGGCGATGAACCTGCCTTTTAAAATACTCATTATTAATACTTTCTTTCAACATATATATATATATATATATATATCTATTTACATGTGCATTCCTTCCTCTCTTTACCTGTTTACAAACTAAAAACTTTTCAAGATTCGTATTTCGAAATTAAATAGTATTCCTCCCATAACATATCTCTGGGACATCTCTTGGGCGGTAGCTTTGGACCAAGTACTGACATTATATGCGGTTGTAGGTACCAATTTTCCATAGACTCGGATAAAGTCTTTGAATCCTTAAGCCATTTACCTTTACCAATATAACCTGTCATATTAATATTGTTAGTAGGAAAATAGCGTTGCTCTCTCAGCAGTCTCGTGTCTTCTTCCTTAATTACTACCGTGGGTTGCTGTTCGCCTATATCTGTGATTCCATGCTTATACTCCTCGACATAATAGTCAGGATCACAAGTAACATTTGGCATTTCGTCGAGATCGTAAATGATAGCATCGTCACTGGGATCCTCGTGAACATCTTGCGCTCCTCTATGGAACAATCTCTCCCGAATAGAATGAAATTTGAAATGTTTCTTAGTTGAGATATTCTCAACAAATACGTCAGAATTTCTACCGCCATTTAATTGCTGCGTTTTATATTTAAGAATCCGCTTGTTCTTTGGTTTTAAAGGTAAAAAAGGTGTAATGGAAGAAAACTTCAAATCTACTTGGTATTTCAAATGAATTTGACTATTAAATTCCAAAATAACGTCTTTCCAAGTTTCGCTGTAGTCATCAGATGCATCAATGAGATTCTCGTCTAAATTATAGCAACATGATTCCAACAAATGACGGCTTCTTCTCCCACTTTGAAGAAACTTACTTCTTTCAAACAAAAACAATTCCAATATTGTACCATCCAGGTTCATAGTCCCATGGTAGTTGAAGTCAATGGCTACGCTAAATTCATCACCGGCTGAAACCCCAGTAAATCTTAAACAAACCTCATCACCAATTTTCAAAACAACATATTGACCAGGCTTTAAATTTTCTATTCCTCGAACATTTTTTACTGATATAAGTAGAGTACCATCTTTGTTCATAGCAATGTGACAGTGTACTTTTTGCGGGAGTAATGTTTTACAGGATCGATGCTTTGCAGTGGCATTAGCATATTTATATACTGGCTAAGCCAAAAAAAAAATGGCGTAATGCGCCTTCTTGTCGTTACATAATGCTAAACGTGATACATGAATAAATAAACATACAACCATAAATTATATTTTCAGAATTGTAGTGGAGGTGGTCTACGAGTGGGAGATATGGAATTCTGTCTTGAATGGTACGTTGTGGGCATTGGAGGTAATTTTGGTGATTTTGAATGTCTATTGGAACTCTGTCTCGGTAGAGGTGGTAACTCCGGCTGCATCTTTGCGTATCTAGCCGGAGATCGCGGCCTTGAGGATGATATATCTCTTCTACTATGTCTTTCTTCCTCTTCTTCTTCCTCATCGCTTAACGACGTAACACCTATTGCCTTTTGTAATGCCTTGATGTCAACTGTATTTTCCTCGGCGGTGTTTTCGTTTGATGCATTGGGATTCTTGAAGATGTTGATACGTTCCTTAAGTTTCTTCAAATTGGCAAAATGGAATTTCGTATCAGATGTGGTGGTGATGTTAGTCTCCTGTGACAGTGACGTGTTGTTTGTACCCACAGATGACATTAAGGCTGGCGATAGACCTGAAGACCTATCAGACAACCTCGAAGAGGATGATATAATAGAGCTACTTAACACACTGACATTGTTAGAATAAGCTCCCTGCCTGTGATCAGAAATATTATTCCCAAACGTGGGGGTTACTTGTCTCATTTCACTAGCATGTGTATATTCATTACCAGTATCAACCTTAGGAGAAGCTCCTGAGGCGATAGTAATATTGTCACTAGGCAAGGGAGGAATGAGTCTTCTGGCCATAGACGCATCTAACCTTTCGAAATCTCTGTTTCTTTTGTCTTTGTACATTTTTGGTGCTGCCGGTTGGAAGGTCAACTCGATGAAAATTGTTCCTGCAAATTCGTTGTGGTTCCTCTTCATTTCGTACCATTTACAGTACCCTTCTTTAGGATCAGCCCTGATGCCATTTACAAGGTCCACTTCACAGCGTCCTATAAATAATGGTGTTTTCTTTTTCCTATCACAATAGGCTTCCACTTGCATGAGTGGTCGTACATCTGGGGTCATTTCAAACTTCTCTAAGTAATTAAACACCGGATTCTGACCAGCTCGAAATAAAGTCTCACTCTCCCTACTCATATGAGATACTCTCAACCTAAGCAGCACATTTTGTTTATCGATCTTGGTCAAATTTGGTAGATCTCTCGCTTTACTGACATAAACAGAAAGAGTGCCTTGAGTACCAGTAAATATCTCCTCAGACATGGTGTACCCTAGTAATTTATACCTGGCTTCACGAATACTGTTCTTGTTTATTTACACTTTTAGGATCAGCTTTACTAGTCAATTTTCTTTTATTTTTTCAATGTTTTGATTTCTCGAGATGTTTACAACAACGCGGAAATTATACTATATTAGTCTACTAAAGACGTACATATATATGACAGCACGTATGAATCGTCAGTACGGTTGATATCTACTTCCATAGCTGCTCGAGCCTTTTGGGCCTTGCGGCAATCTTTGCTTATCGGCATTGGCGGGCTTTCGGGTGCTACTACCGCTGGTGCTGCTGCTGTTGCCAAATCTGGAGCGGTCGTTACGATTACTGTCGCCTTGATAAGATGGTCTTTGTTGATGTTGTTGCTGGAATTGTCTTCCTTGATCGCCTGTATCAGACTTGAATCTTTTAGGCGCTCTGTCTTCTGACCTCTGCGCTGGTCCTCTTGGTTGAGAAGACGTTCTATTTTGATGGTTTTGGGGTTTGGAAGACGGTTTTTCAGGGAACTTCATAGCACGAGGTGCTGTTGGGGACTTCATTCTCAGTGGCGCCTTTGGTGCATTTCCTGACATTCTGTCTTCCTGGGGCGTTATTTGTCTAGTTGTCCTACTACCGCCTCTTTCTAATGATCTATCACTATTGTATCTACTTGTCTTTCTTGAAGGTTCGATATTTTGTTCAGTATACATTTCACCTGCAGATACGTTAGATTGTCTTGTAATTGAACCCATAGCATACTCTAATTCGTTTAACTTCCGCTTGAAATCTGGGTGTCTTGGATTATTAACTAATGAGCTGAAATACTTGCTCAACAAGCCGAATATCGATGCACGATACTCGCGCATGGGGCTGTCTTTCCTTCTAAGTTCTTTGAACTCTGAAATCATATCAGGATCTTCAAGATAAGTTGAAGCACGGTTCAGGTTATTTGTCTGTAAACTATAAATCACTTCTTCAAAATTATTAAAAACTTTTGGTAAAGACCAGCGAGGTTTCCTCCTTTCCTTGGGAACTTCTTTCACCTCAGGTTCATTTTCTCTTCTCAACTTATTTATTTCTAGTTTCTTTCTAATCTCCTGTTGTTTTGCCTCATTACTTATCATTGTCTCATATATTCTAATCTCCTCTAATTCTAAATCGCGTTTGGCTTTCTCTTCTGATTCTTCTTCGTTCAAATCACAAAGCTCATCTAATTGTAGAGATTCTTTCCTCAAACGAGCTTTCAAATGACCAATTAATGCATTGGTTGGAAGTTTGATGTCTTCTCTTTGTTCATTAACCAAGTTTTGTTCTAATAACTTGTAAAGTAATTTGATCTGGGAATCAACAATAGGGAAAACGTCGGAAACATACCTCATAAATTCAATACCATTTCTAATCGACATGTAATTCTTTTCACCTAATAGGTCTATCAGTTGATTGACCAGACTTGTGTGCCAATTGTATAGCTCACGTTTATCACTATTGGACAATTCACCGTTGACTCTCATTTTTTCAAATGAATCCAAAAATCTGGTAAAAAAGATACCCAAATTTCCTGCCTCAGAAATTGTACATGAAAAAAGGAGTGTACTTAAAATATTCGAGTTCACTAGAATGTCGTACACTTTCATAGATTGCTCAATTGTGAAAGCCTGTGAAAGAAAATAAGATGAGTAAAGCGCATCAGAAGGAGAAAACAAAACCCTTGGAACAATACAATATTGGATAAGAGATGTCATCCCTGAGTCTGAGACGGACTCTGACCAAACTTTTGATTTTCCATCGAGCATAGTACGAACTTTATTAAATGTACGTTGATGGGAAATGCATGTCGTCATAACTTCTTTTATTTGATTCAATAAGGACTGTTTCTTTCTTTTTGAAATGTCCCCGGCTATTTCTCCCTCTAATGTAGCTTTTCTCTCATCATAAAGAGACCTGTCAAAGTGTATATCATATAACGATAATTTCCAAAATACTGTGAATAAATCCCTTGATATTCTTTCAAAATGGACCCCTTCAAAATCTGTCTCATTCAAAGTTTCTTCAAAGGAGTCAATATAAGTTGCATCCGTATCCTTTTCACTTTCTTCACGCTCTCTGTTTTTTTGATCCATGTAGTCTCTCCAAATATGAAAGACCCATGGAGTTGAGAAACCAAACTGTCGGATCAAAATATCAAAGGATAATACATTATCTATAAAGTCATCACTGCTACCAAAAATAAATTTCACCAATTCAATGAAAGAATATAGCAGAGTATTCATTTCATCGCATCTGGCCGATAAAATTTTATAATGTGCCTCCTGTGTATTGGCTTTTAAATTCAGATTGTACAATAGTACCATAATCTCACTTATGGCACTTTCTCTAGAAAATAATTTCACTAAGTTTGATCCTAGTTCAGAATTTGCATCTCTTGAATCAAAGATAAGCTTCCTTGCAGCCTGTTTCAGTGGCTCTCCAGAATTTAGCATCAGCAGTTGTCTTACGTTAACATTATTTACATCCCTGATGCCAGCAACAGTAGTGATCAATTCCTTTAAAATTGAGACAGCTATAATATTTCCTTGATGTAATGTCTTGATAATATAAATGATAATATTAGACAAGTCGACATTAGGACAGTTTTTTGCTAATCCAGATATGAAAGTTGACAACCTTTGAACCCATTGAGCTTGGTTGACACCATCTTCTTGGATAGCGGACCGTGGTTGAGTTAAGCGCAATAGTAATACGTATTGTAAAACATCATAAGCAAAATTATTAAAAAACTTTGCCGTATAGATTACAAGTTCGGATACTTTATCGTAGTTTTCAATCTGTTTAAGTACAGGAACCAAAGTTGCTAGCGGATTTAATGACACAATGTCAGATAATTTTCTTGATTCTTTATCGATGGTATCTGTACTCAAGGACTTTAAGATACTTCTAGCTTCTCTTTCAGATTTGTTAAAATTAGCCTTCAAGATCAAAGAATCCTGTGATGTTTTTGTAAGCATTTCGTTATAAATGAAGTATCGTTTTTCAAATGAAAAACAGCTCATTAAAGAGTAAATTTCATCAGCTACTATTGGGTTAGTGTACTCCATTGGTATCGTTGGGAAGAGGAATTTTCTTAGATAATCGGTCCATTTATCGATGGTTTGAGAATTATCCTCAGTGCTATTTTGAATATCGGAAATACCAATACGACATAGTTTACTTAGCAATGTTGAATTTTGAGCCAAATATGGGCCACATAAAGCGTAGAATTCATGACTGATTGTGAAGAGATCTTCTACGGTGGTAACCTGCTCAATATTATCCGACCATTCTGGGAAATAAAATACAAATTTATTATTGAGTTCCAATGAACAGTAAGGGTCATGAGATTTTGTTTCTTGTAGTAATCTTGGTTTTTGACTCATTAACGAAGTCTCAGATGATGACACTAGCAAAGAACACCCAAGGTTCGACAATTTGGTGTAACCTGTTTTTTCATATAATGTTTCGATTACGTATTTGAAAATTCGAGTAACATGTTTTCCAATTGATGGATCAATGTATAGAACTTCTGGATTTCTTTTTATGATGTTTGAAGAAGCGGCTAAGCATCCATGAATTAATAAACTCTTCAAGAATTCTATCTTACCATTATTTTTCATATTATCAGCTACAGTTTTTTCATTTTCTTTCGTTTCCATCTCCTGCTTTCCCTTCGATGTTTCATTCTTTGAATTTTCAGCGTCCAAATCATCTTCTCTCTTAGCAGCAGTATCTTTATCATCTATATTTTCATCATCACCTGAATCTGTCAATGCAGCAGCCATTGCTAGTGGGTTTTCAACGCCCTTCATAGATTCCTTTTCTAAATTTGTCTTAATATTGTTAATGAATTCATTTAATGATTCAGTAGTGGGAGCAATATTATCCCAAATGATATCTGGATCGAGTATCTCATATTTGACTAGAATAGCACAGAGGTCATAGTAGTGATCAGGCGGGCTATTGCCATTTAAAGTAAATGAGACAACATTTGCTAAAGTAATATTTTTATCATTTATCTTGATGAAATCAGAATGTTGTAAAAATTCCACTACAAATTTATAGTTGTCCGTTATAAATTCACTAGATATCAGTAAGAAAAGATCTAAACATCTCATAGTATCTAATGAGTACTTACCAATGATGTAGTACATTTCATTGATGTAATAAGGAATCTTTGCAAATTTGTCGTTATCATTGAAGATTAGTGTGAAAAAAGTGGTCAATTGAGAAAATCCAACAGAATTTTCAGTTAAAAGGTTATATTTCTTCAATTCGTATTTAGATTTCTTTAGAAGATGTTTCAACAATTGAGTCTGTCCACGAGTGGTCAATTTACTTGACAGCCAACTAAATTTGAAGATTTCATCATGGATGGAAGGAGTCAATTTGATCAGGTCGATAAGATCCTTTTCATCAGATAAAATCTTCGGTAGTACATGAGTAGTAGCAATGAACATTTTACCTACTATAGCAGATGAGTCGGTGGACTGGACCTGAGAAAGTTTTTCAATTAAATCAGCGATCCGTTCAACTTTGATAGAAGAAAGTTGAAACAATTCTATAAATAATGATTTTAACCACTGTGCTCTTTCTGAATTGTTTGTAAATTCTTTGAACTCATCACATAACTTCTTAACATGGGCGTCCCAGTTAGCTATTGAGTCTTGATCGAAGAGTTTTTGCTCTACTTGTATCAAATCTTGACCGGATGCCAATTGATTGATTCTACTAATCAATGCTGACGAAGACATGTTTATTTCAGATAGCAGGAAAAGGAGTCTGGTTCACACAAAAACGGTTGCAGAGCCTGATTTGACTGTAATCAACGTAAAGCAGTGGTATTTACTTCTATATTCAACTGCGAAACTTGTTTCTGAAAGATGCTATTTTTCACCTATGTAAATGAAAATATCCCGCCGCGAGTTGTCCCATGCTATGCTGATAGCGATCAACTGGGTGGTAACTACGATGGGCCAGTGGCCTGCAGGTATGAGATAAGTTAGTTATGGCTGAGACGAGAAGCCTACTGTCTTGCAAGGAAATCTCTGCGATGAGAGGTAAGGAATTTACGTAAGAAGGACAGTAAGGAGAACGAAAACTATTGATTCTACAAACAAGACTGTTCTGTCCACTTGTTAGCTGCACAGCTGCACACCACAAGTCCAGTTAGTTTTAACCAAACATCTGTCCATAGGTGGGTGTCGTTTTTACCATAAATATATGAGACTATCCATCAATAAGGAATTCGATTTTCACAAGAAAAACTTTTCAACTACAAGGCATTCCATCTAATCAAGCAGAGGAGAAGCAGAGTTGATTCGAATAGGAGATGGTATGTTATATTTGCTGTGATCTATTTATAACAGTGGTTCATTAATTTACTAACAGGTGAAACAGTCTGATAAGCAACGACAAAGACAGGTATTTCAAACTTTCAAGCAGAAATACGTTGGTTTGGGAACTGAAGACACCATGAAGGAAGACTGGTTGAGCAACGTTCGGAAGGACACGTACACGAACATACAAGGCCATTCTGCCATGCTGGAGTATGTGACGATCGCCACTGATGGAATGACAAGTAAGAAAGACATGCGGATGAGTCTCCTGAAGAAGATGGTCGACACAGAGGAAAAGAATTAATCGACGTGTGGTGAATAACCACACTGATGAGACTTCCTCTGGTGATACGGTCTTGCTATGGCCATCAATTTGCCAACATGGTGGTCATCTCAACACTGTATATGCATCCTATCCAGTTTCCGTTTTTGGACGTAATTTGCCTGTTTTGGCTGCCTGATGCAGACTACTTCTCCCAATGAGGAAACACCTACGTGAGGCATGATTTGAGTTCAACCCTACTTTTCTTTTAGGGATATATTTCCTATTTAGGCATATTTCTATTTAAGGCAACATACGTGTGTAATGACTTAAATAAAGCCCTGATTTTATCTTTTTAGGGCTTTTTTCGTTCGATAGGGGAAATTTTTCTCTTCAATTAGAAGAATCGTAACAACAGTTTTGGTGTTTTACATAAGATATATATCTATATATAGCATCAATTCAGGCTCTATAGATTAAGTTTCTCTAGAAAAGTATTTTTCACCTGTTGAATGATCTACAATAGACTAGAAGGAATTTCAAAGAGCAAAGAAAACATGCCAGAATCAGGTAAAATGGTGATGCAAGGTTATAACCTTGTGAAACTTTTAAAAAGATTAGAAGACGCTACTGCAAGATTAGAAGATGTCACAATCTACCAAGAGGGTTACATTCAAGCTAAGTTGAATAACTACGATAAAAAACACGAAAAGACTCCAAATATCTCTCCTACTGCAACTGCTAAGCCTTCTGTGTCCGGAAGTATTCCATCAGCTCAAAATGACTCTGGAATCACTGAGGAGCCAAAGAGTGTTGTTGAATTTCAAAAATTCATTTCGGATAACGTTGATTCATTGTTACAATTGTCTAATGAAATTGATCCAACCGTCGGTGAATGTTTATCTCTCTTGAAACAGGCGTTTGAGTGTCAATTGATTTTGATTAAAACAGCTTCGAAATCAAAGAAACCAGATTATAATTCAGATTTATTTGCAAAGATCTTGATTCCAATCAATGAATCAATCATGAAAATTAACGATTTGAAAGATGCAAATCGTCAAAGCAAATTCTTTGGTTACTTCAACTCTATTGCAGAAGGTGCTCCATTAATTTCCTGGTTTGCTGTAGACACTCCCCTTTCTGTAATCTCAGATTTCAAAGATGCAGCACAATTCTGGACAAATAGAGTCTTGAAAGAATTCAAAGAAAATGATCCAAACTCTGTAATATGGACTCAAAAATTCTTGAACATCTTTGATCAATTGAAAGCATACGTTAAGGAATATCATACCACTGGTTTAACCTGGAATCCAAATGGTTTAGATTTATCCGAAGTGTCAACAACCATTAGCACCGAAGCCCCAGCAACTCCAGCCGCTGCTGGTGCTGGTGCTGGTGCTGGTGGACCACCGCCACCTCCTCCTCCACCACCTTCATCTGTCTTTGAAGTTAAACCCGATGTTCCAGAAGCAAAAAGTGGTATTGATGCAGTCTTTTCTGAAATTAATAAAGGTGCCGATATCACAAAAGGTTTAAAGAAAGTCGATAAGTCACAACAAACTCATAAGAATCCAGCATTACGTGCTTCTACTAATGAACCTATCAAATCCTCTGCTCCTCCTCCAAAACCTAAGAAGCCAACTACATTAAAGACCAAAAAACCACCAAGAAAGGAATTAGACGGTAATAAATGGTTCATTGAAAATTATGAAACACAAACTGAGCCTATTATTATTGAAACAAATAAGGATGAATCCGTCTTTATTGGTAAATGTTCAAACGTTTTGATTCAAATCAAAGGGAAAGTAAATGCTATCTCCTTAAGCGAAACAGATTCCTGTAGTGTTGTTCTTGATTCAAGTATATCAGGTTTAGATATCATTAAATCCAACAAATTTGGTATTCAAGTCGAAAAATTCCTACCACAAATTACCATTGATAAATCCGATGGTGGTAACATCTATTTATCAAAAGAATCTTTAGACACTGAAATTTATACTTCCTGTTCTACAGCAATTAACGTCAATTTACCAATTGGAGAAGAAGATGATTATGTTGAATTCCCAATTCCAGAACAATTGAAGCATTCATTTGGTAACGGTAAGATGAATTCATCTGTTTTCGAACATGCTGCTTAAATATTTACAAAAAAAACAGTATATAAGAGGAAGGAAGAAACAACGTTTTGATATATACACGAATATAATGACTGGCAAAGAAAAACAATGAAAAGTTTCTTCAGTTATTTGCCTCTCTTAACGTAAAACATGTAGGCACGCTCATGAATATTGGAACCAAACGGTGAAATGACATCGGAATGGCCAGGTCTTGCTACGGGATCTCTGAGGTAAATTCCATGACAAGTTTTGAATGATACTTCAATATGATGTGGTAGAATTGCAAATGGAGCTAAAAATTGTCTTGGTTTCCAGGGGGTAAAATATGGCTTTGTTGGTAACTGGCGGCCATATGCATGGTTCTGCCATGGTAATTTTATTGAAGTTTCCGCAACTTTTTCATTTTCCTTTATCTTCTCGAAATCAACTTTGTCGTGGTACCTAAGATTTTTATGCCAATCTTCATGGAAGGGAATGTTGTGAGAATTTGTATCAATTTTTGTATTTTCGTAATGGTTTCTAATAGATTCAGAATATTCTTTTGATAACTCAGAAAGCTTTTTTATGCCCAACCTAATTGAGATCTTAGCACCATCGGACAACTGTTTCAATTCAGGAGTAAATGACATCAAACTCTTTGCTAGCTTATTCATATCTTGATCTTGAAGTAAAGGTCTTGATATGACGTTTGACTTGGCCAAATCGCTATAGCATGCGAAAGCTTTTGAAGATAACCCCACGTTTCGATCTACAACAGTTTTGAAATCATCTGCAGATAAAATGTAGTTATCATTTGGAGTATCCTTAACGACTGTCAAAATCTCTGTTAGTAGGTTTATGGGGGTGCATTCTCGTAACTCATCATGTAGTTTCTTATCCAGATTGCGATTGAAATCTTTGATCATAGTTAAGAAGGATTGTTTTTTAATACTAGAATCTGGAAGACTTCTATATTTAGCCATTTTATCTTCCCAGACTCTTCTTGGTGAAGTCTTAACTTTCTTCACATATCTATTCCATAAAGTAATCTGTGTCTTATCCACTTTTATGGCTTCATTGAGACTTGGTTTTTTCGCACCTAATGCTTCTAACACTTTGTCAGGTTTTACATGGAAAATATCACCAGGTTTCAGTATGTAACCTGGGTGACGTATTCTAATATTATTGACCGTTACATTACCATGTAGGATAAACTGTCTCGCCTGTCTTACAGATGATGCAAACATGGCACGGAATAATGCAAAGTCTAATCTCTTCTCAAGGGCGGCAAAGGTTTGTAGAAGGTACGGTGTCTCCTTTATCTTCTCTTGATCTCCACGTAATGATGCATCCAATTGAGCCACAGAATCCAATTTTGAATCAAAAATGGCATTCCATCTACCTTCTGTCAGAAATTCCCCATGATACGCTCTCGTTTCCTGCTTCGCCAGCCACTTCTGTTGATATAACGTCTTGGTTTTGAAATCTATCTGACCCTTTTTGTAAAGATTAAATAGGTTATATTTGTTGAAAGAGGCACGAATTCGACCTCTAGTCAAGGATTTTAATAGAATTGCTTTCTTGGGCATACCACCTGCTTCTTATAGGCCTGACAAAGTTTCCACTACCAAAAATCGAAGTGTAACTCTTCAATATTTCATTAGTTGATATCGCTTCTAATATTTTTCTTTCTTGTAATATGATATTACTATATCGCCGAATGTTTATTGGAAAATCAAGGCTAGATGAGCAGAAGAAACAAACAAATCAAATTGGCAAAAGATAGCTGCGTGTAGTCATTATGACGATTGAATGGAGTGTTGTGGATGAAATACGTTTGTTGAGATGGGTTTCTGAGTTTAAGCCCGCCGGGTTGCATAAGCATTTTCATATGATGTGTATTGTTACTAGAATGAACAATCCGGAAGAGTATCCAGTTACGTTGCTTCAGAAGGAGAATGTTCAGACCAAGTCATTTACTGCCGATGATATATGGCAGAAACTGAGACAGTATTACAATCTCGAGGAGGCTGATAAGTTGGAAGTCTCTGCAATGGAAAATAGTAACAAAGATATAAGTAAACTTCACGTTTTCAACAAGAAAGATTTTGCATTACCATGGGATGAGTACGGTGAATTGATACTGGAGAATGCCAAAACAGGTGCAAAGGAGGAAGAAGAACTGTCAGAAGAGGAACTGGTTACGGAGGCTTCGAAAGAAGTTGAAGAAGTTGCCTCTACTGGGATGGTGGAACAAGAAAAGTTGGACACTGGTGAAGGATCTAAGAAAGAAAATGACAAAGAAGAGACATTGGAAGCAAAGAAGGAAGAAGCAGTTGTAGAAAAACAAGAAGAAAAGGAAGAGGAAGAAGGGATAGAAGATGGAAATGTACAAAGAAAGACTAGATCTGCCCCACGTATACGAAGATCTACTAGAAACAGATCAATTACACCGGAAGAGCATACTAGTGATGAAGGAGAGAAGTCTACTGAATTGAAAGACGAGAATAAGGAAGAGCCTCAGGAGAATAATGAAGAGGTGGAACCTCAGGAAAATAGCGAAGAGGAGGAAGAAGAACAAGAAGAACAGAGAGATGGTTCGGTGGAACTTGAAGAAAATATACCAAAGAAAAGAAGGCCTAAAGCTAAAAAGACGAAGGTAGACGAAGAAGAGCAGGCTGATATTAACGAAGAAGTACAGGAGAAGCCAAAACAAAAGGGTAAACGTCAACTTCCACAGAAGGATAATGAACCAATTGGCGCACGAACGAGACATTCTTCCCATGTTAAGACAGAGACACCAGAGACATCGCCAAAAAGAAAGAAACGTAAACAGGAAAAGCCTCCAAAGCCTGAATCGCCAAAAGCTGCACGTCCCACTACAAGAGTGTCGAGTAGATTGAGGAACAAGAAGTAAGGGATGGGAAAGAGGATATATAAATTATAGTACATTTTA
This sequence comes from Kazachstania africana CBS 2517, assembly GCF_000304475.1. Taxonomy (NCBI): domain Eukaryota; kingdom Fungi; phylum Ascomycota; class Saccharomycetes; order Saccharomycetales; family Saccharomycetaceae; genus Kazachstania; species Kazachstania africana. The sequence continues at coordinate 433,124 of NC_018949.1, read as the reverse complement.
ATGAAGATTACGATTAATCGATAGATGTTTTTTTAAAAAAATTAAAGAGGAGTTCAGATTCTTAATTCAAAAAGTATACAAGCTATATATGGGTGCTTAGTTGATCTTTAATAATTCGACGTCGAAAATTAAAGTGGCCATTGGTGGGATTAAACCTGGGAAACCACGTTCACCGTAGGCGTAAGCACCTGGAATGGTGATTCTAGCCTTTTCACCAACGGATAATTTTGGAATGGCGGCATCCCAACCCTTGATTACATGACCTACACCAATGGTACATTGGAATGGAGAGCCTCTGTCTAAGGAAGAGTCGAATTTTTGACCGTTTTCTAAAGTACCGGTGTAGTGAATGGTAACTAAATCACCAACCTTTGGGAAGTTGGCACCATCACCTGGAGATAATCTGTCAATCTTAACGTTGCCTTCAATGACTTCAGACATTACTGTATAATATGTTATGTATGCAGTTTCTTTCCAAATAATGAATAAGCATTAACATCTCAAGATTGGCATTTTTTTTTTTTTTCTATTTCTTCGTTCTCGAGAAAACTGAAAATTTATTACAAGAATTATACGGGTAATAGGAGCTTTGATAGTTCCATCATTTCAACATCTAGTATAGCGCTATATAGATCGCAATTTACATATGGTCGTTCGTCTTGTTGGCCAATTCATTGGAAAGTGGCAACAAGCTTTTCACCAGAATTTCTATTGTTCTTGATGTCATCGGTAAGTTGAACAGCACCGTCTAAACCGTTTTTGTAAACTTTGACTGGGATATGGTGGATTTCACCGTTTGCTACCTTTGGATTGATGAATCTAATGAATTTGATGGCGTCCTCTCTGTATTTCTTGTCTTGTGGAAGGGTCATTGAGCCGAATGGGACGGCGTGACCAGCAGCTAAATACAACAAAGTACCGTCGATCTTGACGTTGTCCCTTCTATCTTCAGGTTTGATATTTTCAATGGTGAAAGTGACTAGTTGTAATACAGTGGCTGGTAGGTCAGCGGCAGCACACTTGTAGACTTGTTGAATGGTCTCAGGGTTGGAAACACAGTCGACAAGCTGTTGGATGTTCTTATGTTTAGAAGTGATTTGTTCAATAACATCGGCATCATGGTAGTCGTAGATTTCATCAGCACCGTAGGCCTTTAATTGAGCTTCGTGCTTTTTGGAAGCAACAACAATGATCTTAGTGTAACCGTGTAATTTTTTGGCCAATTGAATCAATGGTTGACCAACAGCTGTGGCACCACCCCAGAATAAAATTGGATGGTTTTTTTGAGGTTGAGCTGGTTCCCATTCCAACTTTAAGCCAAGATTGTGGTACAAAGCAACACCAGCAGTGGATAAAGAGACTGGTAAAGTGGCAGCACCTTCGTAAGTAGTAACCTTACCTTCTGGAAGATTGTCTTTACCACTTATATCAGTTGAACTTGGCAATCTGTAAGCAGTAGCAAGATCGACGGCAACGTATTCAGCGAAGGCACCATTTGTAGGACATCTAACAGAGGCACCGTGGACAAAACCAGTGATCTTGTCACCGATTTTAACCTCTTTAGCGTCAACGTTTGGACCTAATTGAACAATTTCACCAGCTACATCACAACCAAGAATGGAACCTTGTGGACCAATTTTCCATTGGATATGTTTCCAATCAGTTGGGTTACCAGCAACAGCTTTTGTCTTGACCATAGCAAATCCATCTTCCAATTTTGGTAATGGTACACCGGTTTTCACGACAGGTTTGTCACCTTCGATGACGACAGCTCTCATAGTAGTAGGTAAAGACATGTTATAATAGGTAAAGTTAACACTGTATGTTAATTAAGTAATTGTTTTCGAGTTAGAAAGATCAAACGGAAAGAAAGCCAAGAAGGGGAAAAGCTCTTTATATACTTTTAGGATTTGATGCCAGGCGTCCTTTTTTTCCTCAATAAGGCTTACCTCGAAATTTTTCACCTCACAAACTTAGTAAGCGGAATGTTGTGGAACTGTTAGGAACGATACATCTAAAGAGCCTATATATCTTAAATTGGGCTGTTGAATCATGTCAATTCAACTTATATACTATTTGAAGGTGACTTGAGCCTGAAAAGATAGGGCAAATGCTGATTGATTTCAACTTGGTTTCTCCATGTTCAATTTATACTTTTCAATACAGCTGAACGGAAGCGGATGCACGGAAACGGAACTGGGCTGGAATTAACACATATGCCACAACATGTGGAAATTAACGTCAATTGAGCATGTAGTGAATGCACTGACCTGCTAGATAATAGTAGACATGCACATGTGTGTGCTGTTCTTTTTTTGCCTCATTTTTGGTACATGTGAGTGGAATGTATGTAGGGCATATAGATAGGCACGTACGTCGATCATATTGGTCTTTTGTATGGACTTTTCAGCTTGGTATGACATTTGCGACACAGCTTTGATGCCAGTGATAATTTTTCATCGTTTTAAAAGTGTATCGAGTAAAATCTTGGGTTTTTTTCAATTAGTATTGGGATGGGTACTTTGTTTATGAAGAAACTAAAGATAAATTAACAAAATTATTTTAGGACTTTTTATGCTGAATACATCATTCAGATGGCAGAAAAAAGTCTTTAGTAAAAAAATTCTTAAACTATAAATACTGTATAAAATAAATTAATCGAAGATGGCAACTAATTTCTCACCAGAGTTCCTGCCATTCTTAATGTCATCGGTAATTTGTAGAGTACCTTCTAAGCCATTCTTGTATACCTTGACTGGGATGTGACGCAATTCACCGTTCAAGAAAAGCTTGTTTGCAATACTAACAAATTTTACAACACTATTTCTGTATTCTTGATCAGCTGGTATTAGAGAGCCGCCAAATGGGATATCATATCCTAAAGCTGCGTAAATTATAGTGTCTTGAACTTTAATGTTTGATCTTCTTAATTCTGGCTTGATGGTGTTTTCGTTCATACCAGTGAAGTTGAAGACAATAGTATCTTCTTTGTCGGAAGAACATTGATAAACCTGTTGAATGGTTTCTGAGTTGGAAACACAGTCATATAAGTGTCTGATATTGTTGTATTTAGCTTTGATTTGTTCAATGACATCGCTATCATGGTAATCAAAGACAGCATCGGCACCGTAAGCCTTTAATTGAGCTTCGTGCTTCTTAGATGCGACAGCAATGATTTTACTGTAAGCGTGGAATTTCTTAGCTAATTGAATCATTGGCTGTCCCAAAGCGGTAGCACCACCCCAAATTAAGAGTGGGAAATTGTATTGTGGCTTGTCTTCAGACCAATCGTACTTTAACTTGAAGTGATGGAACAAAGTGGCACCAGCAGTGTACCAAGAACATGGAATGGTGGCAGCACCTTCAAAAGTAGTGACTGGGCCTTCTGGGATGTGTTCCTTACCACTGAATGTCATACCCTTTGGAGTTTGAAGAGCTAATTTAGAATCTAAGGCAACATATTCAGCAAAGGCACCGTTATCTGGGCTTCTAGCAGAGGCACCATGGATGAAACCATAGACGATATCACCGATGTGAAATTTAGTTTGATCAACATCAGGACCAAATTTGACAATTTCACCGACAACATCACAACCGAGAGTGGCTTGATCAGTACCTAATTTGTATTCAATATGCTTCCAATCAGTTGGATTACCAGCAACAGCCTTTGTCTTCAATAGAAGATAACCATTTTCCAATCTTGGCAAAGGGATAGATGACTTGATGGTTGCCTTGTCACCATCAACTTTAACAGCTCTTATAGTAGTGGGTAAGGACATTTCTGTTATTTATTTTTGATATTGTATAGTATCTAGTTGTCGTTTTAAACTGATAGTTGTTTAATTAATATTGTCTTTTTAAAATGAAAAAATATAAAATGTACAAGATGTGATACTTTATCAAGTCGTTTTTTCTATTCCTCTTATATAGAATTTTAGAGGTAGTTCACGAAGGTGTGCTATCAATATTAAGGAAGTACTGGATTAGTCAATGAGGTAATTGACAACAGAACAAACGTGCGGGTAGTGGGATACTCTAATATGGTAACCATCTGCCAGCAAAATATTACGTTATTACCTGTACTCTTCGGTTCGGTTCGGAGCCGACGGTCGTTTACAAACCTGTTCAAAATTTGATTTCCTCTTAGCTAAGCGATGCGTCTCTTAAATAATCATTCGTGGAAACAGACAGGACAAGGCATCTCGATCCAACGAATTAATCGGTATTACTTGTACATGTAGCAATATTTAATGGGAAATAATGTCCACAGGTGGATCGAAGGTTACTATAATAGAACAAGGGATTCATTTCTTTCGACTTATGCTCTGGAGGAACGGAGTGTAATAAATAGCGATGATAATATTGCTGCATACGTAAAACATAAACTATTATATTATCTAATTAAATATAGCTACTAGTTTTTCACCAGAATTTCTACCATTTTTGATATCATCTGTCATTTCTAAAGTACTAGCCAAACCATTTTTGTAAACTTTGACTGGAACATGTTTGAACTCACCATTCAAGAAAAGTTCATTAATAACCTCGACAAACTTAACAGAGTCGTCCCTGTATTTTTTGTTAGCTGGAATAATGCTCCCAAAGAGGACAATGTCAAGGCCTAATGCTAAGTAAATCACGGTATGATCAACTTTCACATTACTCTTTTTTATTTCTGGTCTGATAACACTCTCAGTCATACTCATATAGTTGAACACAATAGCTTCTTCTTTATCCGGGGAACATTGATATACCTGTTGGATTGTCTCAGTGGAAGAAACACAATCCAATAGATGTTTAATATTGCAGTATTTGTTTTTTATTTGTTCGATAATATCTCCATCATGATAGTCGTATACTTCGTCAGCACCGTATGCCTTTAATTGTGCTTCATGTTTCTTGGACGCAACTGTGATAATTTTACTGTAACAGTTGAATCTCTTTGCTAATTGGATAATAGCTTGACCCAACGCCGTGGCACCACCCCAGACCAAAAGAGGAAAATCGTATTGTGGCTTGTCTTCAGACCAATCGTACTTTAAGTCGAAGTGATGGAATAAGGTGGCACCAGCAGTACCCCAGGAGCATGGAATAGACGCGGCCCCTTCAAAAGTGGTAATTGGACCAGGCGGAATATTCTCTTTTCCACTGAATCTAATATCGGTTGGGGCTCTGAAAGCTAACTTAGAATCTAAGACAGCATATTCAGCAAAGGCACCATTTTCTGGACAATTTGCTGATGCGCCGTGAATGAAACCATAGACGTTGTCGCCAACGCGGAACTTCTTTTCATCGACATTTGGACCCAATTGGACAATTTCACCTGCAACGTCGCAACCTAATACACAATTCACACCGCCCATTTTGTGCACAACATGTTTCCAGTCAGTTGGATTACCGGCTGCGGCCTTGGTCTTCAATAAAAGATGACCGTCCTTTACTTTTGGTAACGGTACATTTGATTTTAAGACTGGTTCATCTCCAGCCTCGACAAAAACAGCTTTCATAGTTTTTGGTACTGACATTTTTTTTTGTTATTTGTTTGATGGTTATCTGACTATTTGTTTGCCAATTAAAGTAGCGCTGCAAGTGAGCATAATCAAACGCTCCCTCTCAAACTCTTTCTCAATCTATACTTTATTTGAAGACATTGCTGTCTATGTCATTCTTCTCTTCTTGCCGAGAAAATGAAAGAATAGAACAGAATAATGTGCGTGAAATCATTAGGTAAGCAGGAAAGATACGGTGAAATAGAAGAGTTGGCATTCCTTTAATTCATGATGTACAAGAAAAGCTATTTGAGCATTGCAGGATGCTACTTACATGAATAATGGAAGAAGAAGAGCGAAGGCAGAATGCTTCAGACCATTGTGAAGTCTTCAGAGTTTCCTTGAAAGTTCTTTCATATGAACGATTCATTACTTACCCGTCTTTACCAAGGGATATCATTCTGTAATTTTCTTGCCTCACTTATTCTCTTACTATGGTACTACTTTTTTTTATGATGTAGCCTACTCTGTCAGCATAATCGTAACTTGCTTTGAAAAATTTTCTAAACGTTCTGCACCAGAACAAAATTTTAAATTCTGGACGATTTGAGTAGTGGCTCATATTTCGTACAACCAAACTTCCTAGCACAGTGTGTGATTGTTTTTATTTTTACGTTTTTAGGAAGGGAGTGTTTAATGGGGGGAGAGGAAGTTTATCGATTCGAGGTATATGGACTACGTTCAAATCGCTGAAACTTCAAGCTATTAGCGGATTTAGCTCAGTTGGGAGAGCGCCAGACTGAAGATTGTTAACTTCGGTCGACTGTTATCTGGAGGTCCTGTGTTCGATCCACAGAATTCGCATTTACTTTCTAACTGCCATGAAAAAATCATAATCAGTTCAGCATATTTATAATTTTGAAGAATAGACACTTCTACCTTTTCAGGCATTTTGAATTAGATAGGCAGACTTTCTATATGGTAGTGGGATAGTTGGATTTTCTATTCTAAATACCAGACAATGAATACTTGCTGAGCGTTCAATTAATTTCTGGTGCCTTTTTGGGAATCATGACTGGTTGATTCCCCCCCACCAACATATCAACAGCAAGTGTTCCAACCTCAAAGATGAAAGCTATAACACCTACTAAATTATTATTGAGGCTTCACCCAACGAATAGTCCCCTGCCCAAAACTTGGAACCGGTTATACTGCTGCCAATAATTAGCCGCTGAGCTGTTCTCTAATGTGGGTTGCACTCGAAATCGATTTTTTGGTATTTGCGCTATTACCCGGCTGCCAGCATCCGCAAAATTTTTTGTCATTTTTTTCTTTTCTAGTCTATCAATATTGAAAAAAAATGAAAAAGTAAAGAGATGCTCATCTCATCTTTTTATAATGTAACTTCACAAGATAAAGGTCAAGGAAAGCGCAAATATGGTGAAAAAAGCTATTGATGCTCGTATTCCAGCTTTGATTAGAAATGGTGTGCAAGAAAAGCAAAGATCTTTCTTTGTCATCGTTGGTGACAGAGCACGTAATCAATTACCAAATTTACATTATTTAATGATGAGTGCAGATTTGAAAATGAATAAGTCTGTTCTTTGGGCTTATAAGAAAAGACTTCTTGGTTTTACTTCTCATAGAAAAAAGAGAGAAGCTAAGATAAAAAAGGAAATTAAAAGAGGTACAAGAGAGGCTAATGATCAAGATCCTTTCGAGGGTTTCATTTCTAATCAAAATATTAGATACGTTTATTATAAAGAAACTGAAAAAATTTTGGGTAACACCTATGGTATGTGTATCCTACAAGATTTTGAAGCCTTAACCCCAAATTTATTGGCAAGAACTATTGAAACCGTCGAGGGTGGTGGTATTGTTGTTATCTTATTGAAATCAATGTCATCTTTAAAACAACTTTATACAATGACTATGGATGTACATTCTCGTTATCGTACTGAAGCTCATGATGACGTTGTTGCAAGATTTAATGAAAGGTTTATTCTATCTCTGGGTTCCAATGAAAATTGTCTGGTTGTGGATGATGAATTAAACGTCTTACCTATTTCAGGTGCCAAAAATGTCAAACCATTACCTCCAAAGGATGATGACATTTTATCTCCAAAGGAAATGGAACTGAAAGATTTGAAAGAATCTTTAGAAGATGTCCAACCTGCAGGTTCTTTAGTGGCTCTTTCAAAAACTGTCAATCAAGCGCATGCCATATTGACATTTATTGATGCTATTTCAGAAAAGACATTGAATTCTACCGTGGCATTAACAGCAGGTAGAGGTAGAGGTAAATCTGCTGCTTTGGGTATTGCCATTGCTGCATCCGTATCTCATGGTTATTCCAATATTTTCGTTACTTCACCATCTCCGGAAAATTTGAAGACGCTATTCGAATTTATCTTCAAAGGTTTCGATGCCCTGGGTTATCAAGAACATATTGATTATGATATTATTCAATCCACAAATCCTGAGTTTAACAACGCCATTGTCAGAGTCGACATTAAGAGAGGTCACAGACAAACTATTCAATATATTATCCCTCAAGATTCTCATGTTTTAGGCCAAGCAGAATTAGTTGTCATTGATGAAGCTGCTGCAATTCCGTTACCTATTGTTAAGAACTTATTGGGTCCATATTTAGTTTTTATGGCTTCTACTATCAACGGTTATGAAGGTACAGGCAGATCTTTATCCTTAAAATTAATTCAACAGTTACGTAACCAAACAACTACAGGTGGTCGTGACATTTCTCAAACTGCCTTTGTTTCAAGAGATAAAAAACAGAACGATATTGCTTCTTCAAATATTGGATCTCGTCAATTAAGAGAAATTGCTTTAGAAGAACCGATTAGATATGCCGAAGGCGATCCAATTGAAAAATGGTTAAACAAGTTACTTTGTTTAGACGTAACATTAATTAAGAACTCAAGATTCGCCTCCAAGGGTACTCCACATCCTTCACAATGTAATCTTTTCATTGTTAACAGAGACACATTATTTTCATACCATCCAGTGTCGGAAAATTTCCTTGAAAAGATGATGGCCCTTTATGTATCATCACATTACAAGAACTCTCCAAATGATTTACAATTGATGAGTGATGCCCCTGCACATCAATTATTTGTTCTCTTACCTCCAATTGATCCAAAGAATGGTAATAGAATCCCAGACCCATTATGTGTTATACAAGTTGCATTAGAAGGTCAAATTTCGAAACAAAGCGTTAGAAATTCTCTTTCAAGAGGCCAAAGAGCTGGTGGTGATTTGATTCCGTGGTTAATCTCCCAGCAATTTCAAGATGAAGAATTTGCAGGATTAAGTGGTGCTCGTATTGTTAGAATTGCAACTAATCCCGAATATGCTTCAATGGGTTATGGTTCTAGATCGATCGAACTACTAAGAGATTACTTCGAAGGTAAATTCACCGATATGTCAGAAAGTGATAAACCAAGAAATTATTCGTTAAAGAGAGTCAGCGATAAAGAGCTTGCTAAGACCAATTTATTAAAGGATGAAATTAAATTGAGAGACGCAAGTACTTTACCACCTTTGCTATTAAAACTTTCCGAACAACCACCACATTTCTTACATTACCTCGGTGTTTCGTACGGTTTAACCCCATCCTTACACAAGTTCTGGAAAAATAACAAATTTGTTCCAGTTTACATACGTCAAACTGCAAATGATTTAACTGGTGAACATACGTGTGTTATGCTAAATGTTCTCGAAGGCAGAGAGGCAAATTGGTTGGTTGCTTTTGCCAATGACTTCCACAAGAGATTCCTATCTTTACTTTCATACGATTTCAATAAGTTCACGTCAGTTCAATCTTTGAATGTTATTGAATGTTGCAAGAAAGTATCTGAATTATATAACGGTGCAGAATTTTCCAATGAATTAACCAGAACCCAACTTGATGATATTTTCTCTCCTTTCGATTTGAAGAGATTAGACAGTTATGCCAACAACTTATTGGATTACCATGTCATTGTAGATTTATTACCAATGTTATCAATTCTATATTTCAGTGGCAGAATGGGTGACACTGTCAACCTATCCGGTGTTCAAAGTGCAATTTTATTGGCAATTGGTCTACAACGTAAAAGTATCGATTCAATCACTAAAGAATTGAAATTACCATCAAATCAAATCATTGCTATGTTTGCCAAGATCATAAGAAAGTTCTCTCTATACTTCCGTCAACTATTAAGTGAATCAATCGATCAAAATTTACCAAAGAGAACCGATGAAAAAATTGCTGAAATGAATGGTGAAGAAGTCAAAAGCTACAATGCAGCTGAAGCCCTGGATCAATTAGACGAAGATTTAGAAGAGGCTGGTACTGAAGCGAATAGAGCCATGAGAGAAAAACAAAAAGAATTGATCAACTCTTTGAAGCTGGATAAATATACCATTTCAGACAACATCAACGAATGGGACTCCAACAAAGATATTGAAAAGGCTGCAAAATCAAATGGTGTCGTCAGCGTGAAAACCGGTACCAAAAGATCCACGGAAAACGGCACCAACATCTACAACAGCGAGATGAAGTCCCTAAAGAAGAGCAAGAAGCCTAGAAAGCATTAGACCAACATCATCGAGCCGATCATATTTAACTCTAAACCTTTTGTATATTAGTGTAATTCTTTTTAGTTAATTAGGAAGCATTTTTGGGTCATTGCATACGATTTTTTTTTTGCCCGACGAGATCTTGAGTCTTTTGGGTCGTCTATATACGTTATTGATAAAATGGAAGACCCAACTTAGTCAGAAGTTAGGTAAGAGTTAGGAGTGAAAGCCCCAGCGATACGCACTAAGAAGAGATATGGTACAATTGACTGAGCTAAAGGATGACTCTCCATCTGCTCAAGATCCACAGGTTATTCCAGCTGAACCGCTAAATGAGCTGGAAAAGAGAAATGTTAACGACGAAGAGGCAGATGAAGAAGACAGTGATTTTGAAGAAGATTTCAATGAAAACGAGAATTTAATGGAGAGATTGATTGCATTAAAGGAGATTGTTCCACCAAATAAGAGACAAAGTGTTTGCAAATTTTTTGACACTACCAGCGTGTTTCTAAAAAAAGTTTTTAACAAAGGTGGAAGTTTAACATGGGCATTAACCACCTCTGCACTGTTACTTGGGGTCCCTTTGTCATTGTCGATACTGGCTGAGCAGCAATTGATTGAAATGGAAAAGACTTTTGATCTACAAAAGGATGCTAATGAATTACTGACATCAAACGACCAGAAATAAACAATCAACTAGGCACAAATTTAGAAAGAGTTACTTCATAACACCTGCTTATGTATAATCCTGTATATAAAATATAGCAAGTTTTTTTTTAACAATTTATATGATAGTATAGCATTTACTACAGAAAAAACCTTACAATTTCTTTGGATGCTTTATAGATAATGCGTAGACGTCCAAGTAATTTGTGAACTCGTAGAGAATTTCATTGATAAACATGAAATGAATCCCTAAGCTGAAACCAAATCCTAACCAACATAGACTAAATATCACCTCCAACTTATCGTAATCCATGAATTTGACTAGGATCAAATATAATACTAATTGAACGGATGGAACCACCATTGGGGGGTTAACCATTGGAAATGATTGCATAGTTAAGTGGCCCACTATGATTCTTCCTACTACAAATGCAACGCTAAGACCAATGGACAGGATGAAGGATAATGAGACAAAACTAGATTCAACTAGAACTAAAGAGAAAACTGAAATGAAGTAAAGGAAGAATGGGGTTAATCCATCCAAAGCCTTTGCAATATCATCCTCTACAGATTCCTTTTCATTTCTACCATTTGATTCAAGAGCTTTGTTATGTTCCATGTAATAATCACTAACATTCTTGGTGGCTGTGAAAATATTGAACAACAATGCTACTCCAGAAGAAATCAACATGACATGGTAGGTCTCAATGCTAAATGCAGTTGTCTCGTTTACTTTGAGATCAAATAATTTTGTATGCCATACGGTTTGTGGCCCTAATATGGCAGATAGAAGGAACAAGATAACAACCATTATAATACCTTCGACGGGGCCACAAAATTCACTTAAATATAACTTATGAGTGTGATACTCTTCCCATGTACTTAGGTAAAAGTTACAAAGACACATGAACTGAACTAAAACAAAAGTGACGCCATATCCCATACCGATACATGAACAGAAGGGAAATAGAGACAAGGTTGTATTAATGGAGTCAATGCAGTGATCAAACAACTCACCTAATGGACCCGATTGCCCCGTCTGACGTGCATGAATACCATCGCATGCGTCAAATGTCTGATAAAGGAATAAACCTACTGCATAGGACAAATAGGTCCAACGTGGAGAACTCTGATTTAGAAATGGATCATAATATAGTACGGTAAGCACATTGATAATAATGAATCCTAACCCAGATAAAGTGACCAGATTTGGTGCCATCCATAAGGGGAATATCTTAGCAAATTTTCTCCAAAAGGGTCTTAGGATACTATTACTCAGCAGCGAATGGTCTTCACTTTGATATCTAATTTAAGGTTCTTATGGTTAGTAATGATCATAACAGTAACGATTGTGGTCTTGCCCACAAAAAAACATACTTGTAGTGTTTCAAATTATTGAGGTTCTGTTGTGGTATGAAGAAACCCATTATTCCTACTGGCTTGCTCTCTCAGTCCGATGCTATATACTTTAACTTCTTTACGTAAACTTCTGGACGTCTCTTTTTTTTCAAAGTTGATAATTGATATTCGGCATAATCTTCGAGAACTTTTCACATTCTAAAAGAAGTATTCAATTTTCAGATGAAAGAGTTAATCGCAGCTATTGCTGGAGCTGGTCATTGATAGAAGAGGATTCACGCAATTTGTTCGAGAACTAGTATAGTATGCCTGATCAGAAAGTGATATTGGTTGCTTTAGGAGGGTGTTCTTCTAGTGGGAAGACTACAATTGCAAAATTAACAGCCACTTTGATACCTGACTGTGTCTTGATCCATCAGGATGATTTCTATAAACACGACGAAGCGATTCCCATGAATGATAAATACGGTATTCAGGATTGGGACTGTGCTGGTGCATTGGATTTTGATGCCTTTGAAAAAGAATTAGACAGTATCAAGAGAACGGGATCGGTATCCTTAAAATTGATTCATAATAACAATGTGGATGATCCAAGCAAATTTCAAATTGAGGCTGACTTTCTTGGTTCTTTGAAAGAGAAGTACCGTAAGATGGTTTCCAAGAACTACAAAATTGTAATTGTTGATGGATTCATGCTATTCAATCATGCATCTGTCAGATCAAAATTTGATCTAAAACTTTTGATAAGAGCTTCCTACGATGTCCTGAAGAGAAGGAGAGCCTCTAGAAAAGGCTATCAAACTCTGGATTCATTCTGGACAGATCCTCCATACTATTTTGATGAATTTGTCTACCATGGTTATAAAGAAGCGCATCAGCAATTTTTCATCAACAACGATGTGGAAGCCGCATTAAACCCAGCTACTGCAGATGGTATTCTAGCGTTCAATAATGACGATACAACCCCCATACAGACTTCTTTAGAGTGGGTTTGCAATGAACTTGTATCGCGTGTATCTGATTTGTGACCACTATAGAATTTTCATGGTACTAATGTCACAAAGTAAAAGGTCTTGTCGCATATTTTAATAATCCAAGGACCACTATCCTCAGTACATGGCACTTCCAGTGAATGGCCAGATATGAACAGATTTGACGATAAGAGGCCATTATTTGCTGGAACGTTTTTAAAATCTTTGATTTCCTCTCCAATAAATAAATATAAAAATGATTTGGGCTTTGAATTGGATATTTCATACATTTTACCAAATTTGATTGTTTGTTCATATCCAGTGGTTAAATATCCCAAACTGATTTATAGAAACAACTTAATGGATCTAATTGAGTTCATGAATGTAAACCATGGTCCAAAAAATTGGAAATTATACAACTTTAAAGTTGAAAAGAGCGTTTTAGATTATTCTGACAAAGAGTTTTACTACCTAACATCAAAACATACCAACACGCTTGATCCATTAAATTACCAGACGATGGAAAATGTAGCCTCAACCGTTCACGATTTTTCAGGCAAATTTCCAAAGCGTATTGGATGGCTAGACCATTCATCTCCACCATTTTATCTACTTCAAGAAATCATTGACGATATACACAGATATCTAATGAGAAACGATAAAAATGTGGCAATTTTACATTGTAAAATGGGTAAAGGCAGATGCGGAACCATATCTGTTGCATATATGATGAAATATTCGCACTACTCAGTCGAAGATAGTTGTAGAAATTTTATGAATAGTAGATTTAAACCTGGAGTGAGCAAAGGTGTGACAATTAGGTCGCAATTGCGATACTTGAAATATCACGAGCTGTTCTTATCTCTAGACGCAGCAGCGCAGAAAGAAGTCTTGAGATTCAATAAACATCGATATGAAATTTTGAGTATTCATTTTGTCTCTCCATTCTTTGAGTTACTTCCCAAATCGTATTGTCCCAAGATAAAATTCAAATGTTACAATAAAAATAGAGATGGATTGATTGAAATGCTTAATTTTAATATCAATGATTTACTATCTCGAAATATCAATCATTCTGAAAATGCTATTATCGAATACAATGATGATATTAAATTAGAATTCGGTATACTTTTAATCGATAGTAAAATCACCAAGATTGTTGGAAAAGAAGTTGTATATGCTAAATGCTGGCTGAATTTTTACCTCGAATTTATGCGTTTCATTGAAAAAGAGGACTCTCATTGTGAAGATAAGCGTAACTACCAAATAAATTTATCATGGGATAAATTAGATGGCCCAATGGGTGGTCCATATAAAGGAATAAAGGTATTTGATACAGTTCAAATTGTTGTACGCAAGCTATGAACTTTTATATACTTCTATTATATCGACGTGTACGTATGTATTATTAACCACCTTTTCTACCATCTTCCTCGTTTTTGTCATAAGTATGGTGATGTCTGTTCCAGGTAGCTCCTACAATTTTTTCTACTAAAAAAAGTGAGTCGTCATCTAAATGCTTATTCAATTTCACAATATTTTCAGGTTTGTATGGAGAAATGATTTTTAAGGCATCAAGAACAATAATATTGCCCTCTTCATCCAGTCTTGTGCCAGATATCGTTTTTTTAATTGCAGATAGTATCATCTGACATTCAGGAGATACTTTACTACTATTACTAGCTGTTTTATTTGCGCCATTGAGGCTATCTCTTAACATTGCCTCGATCCTCTCAACGTTAGTGAAAGAAGGTTTAATAAACTGTTTTCTAAACAGATTGAACGAAGGCTTTTCGGTGTTCAAGACAGTCAAATCCTTGATAAAAGAGCACTTAATGATCTTGAAGTCATGTAGATTGGAATGTTGAGTTTTCTTCCTTGATATCGGCGTAGTCTGCAGAGTTATCGTGTTATTAGAAGAGTTAAACGAATATATTTTACCTTCTGTAACTTCGTCTAAAACATTAGTTATCTTCACTCTGAAACCAATTACTTGCTCTAAACTAATGCTCATTCGTATTCTGGCCTCTAATCAGCAATAATCTCACCAAATTCACTGTTCGTAAACACTAATAAAAGGTGTGGCTACTCACAACAGTTCAATCGTCTTATAATATGTTACATCGATCTTTTTTCAAAAGATCGATGTTGTAGTATCTCGGTAGAAAAATCAGCTTTGATCAAATTTCAGAAAACTTAAGGTTGCACACACCTATCTTAAAGGAAGAAATCAGCAACAAGAAGCGGAGGAGGACTGAAATAAAGGTCATCATTAAAGAGGGGACTGAATTTAGCTTATTTAATCTTTTCCGGGGGGATTTTAGCTGTCTCATAAGTGAAGTTACCAAAGTAATATGAATTACAACAATGCAGGTAATCACAGATCGATTTCTATAGAACCAGTAGCTCGATCTGGGTCTCTGGAAAGTCTGGAGACACGTACAAACGGTAAGAAAAGAGTGCCGAAATTCGCTGATGACACCAATGCAGATATATCGAGGCCCGGTCGAAGAGATGCCTACAATGGCGAACAAGATGATGATGATGATGATGATGATGATGAAGAAGCAAAGGAACAGAGACAAGAGCAGACACATCTTTTGCAGGATTTAGACAGTATGTTGAGGAACAAATTGAAAATTGGAGTGAGTAGCCCAGTTCTTGGGCTCAAGGATGAAATATCGAAAAATGATAGATTATCACCTCGTTTTTTAAGTCCCGAGCCAATGAGTTATAACATGAGGGAAAAGGGCATGAACAGCATTGAAAACGAGCTGGGTAGGGGTCCAATTTCTCAGATACCACAATCTCCTGAACACATGGAAGAAGAGGATGCTGATCAACAGGACCTCAGTGGAGATGAAGATGAAGAAGATGAGGAGTTTGCGAATGTGGACGAAATTGACGGTCCAATTTCTATGAACGATATTTCTAAAACTAAGCCATCAAAACCTGTTACGACAAATCATAATAATATCAAAAAAAATGACATAAAAAGACTCTTTCGAGATAGGTCTAATCAAAATCAGAAGGAGCAAGAATCACATCCAGAGGACTACAACATACCTATGGGTGAAGATTTCCAGAAGAAACTTGAAAAACGCCTCGCTGAACTAGATACGGATGCAAGCACTACTTCTACATCAAAATCTCAACTCTCTTGGTCATTGAAATACTTCCGTAACTTACAGGACGAACTACCTGAATGGTTCACTTCATCCGATTATACCTACTTTTCAGAAATTAAAACAGAATTTGAACATATGGGTGGAAATGTGGAAGAGTTTTTGAATAATATGACTTATGCAAAGTTACAAATTGACAATCTAATAAAAAACTTATCCAATGAACAGTCATCAAGCCTTTTATCCTTAGCTTACATCTCGATGGGAACTTTTGCATCTTGCAATAATATGGTTGAACAGTTATCTTACATACGACGTAACAATTTACTCCTTTGCGATAATTTAGATGCAATTATCGAAACTTTTAAAGAACTTGCTATGGCCTGCAAAGATGACGAGACTAACCTGAAAAGAAACACAACTTTATTCTATTATTCAAGTACAATACTTTATTTTGTTACCACTGTTGCAATAGAAAAGAGAGATACCAAAAAAACTGAAGTTGACAAAATTATCGGGGCCTTTGAACGATCTGAAATTTTATCCTTTTTAGTAAAGTACATAGAACAATGGCGTTGGCATAGCAGGCTATCAATGCGAATTAGGAACATGATCTCATTACTGTTTAAGTTACTTCTTCTGCAATTTGGAGATGAAAAGGTTTACAATCGCACAAAAGCTAGCGTATACAGTCATAACAATCTGATTTACTCCAAGGATAGCCGTTTTAATGCAAACCTATCAGTTTCTCCATTACAATATCTAGCATTTAGAGAGGACATCAGGTCAAGGTTTCCAGAATATGAGTTACCAGAACAAGATTTACCCAGGCAAGGTGATAATTCAAACTCATTATCTCAATTTCTTGAGATTCCTAGGTCGAAATCCAAAAGTTCCATGAACCTAACTTTGGCTATCCCGGAGGTACATATTGCGACGCCAGCCCCATCTCCACCACAATCGCCAGATTTAGCCGGTCGTGGCACCTTTGGTGAAAGTTCTTTAAAGGCACGAAAATCTTTCCAAACAAATATGGCATACCCTTATCTTTATCCTTCAGATGATGAAGAAGATGATGATTTGAGTGAAAAGTTTCCATCTACTGACCAAGATAATTTAAAATCTGATGCAAAAAATAAAAATAATGATGTTTTTGTCCCGTATAGTGTTGAAGAAGCCTCTAAGATCTTGGCTGAAAATTTAGAGATTAAATTAAGTACAAAGCAACTTTGGGAGGAACGAGATATATTCATGTTGAAAGAGCGTGGATGGTCTAGGAATGAGGCTAAAACTAAATCTTATTTGTCTATTGAAGATGATAAAGAGGTGGAATATTTGCAAATTATGAAACGAATTGGTTCTTTTTACCAGAATTGCTTACCAAGCCTCAATTCTCTAATCTTCGTTCTTCTTCAAACTATGGAATCAAATTTGAGCAATATCGATTACAAGTTAAACGATGAAGCTCTTAATGAAGATCGAACAGAACTATTAGAGGCATCTATAGAGTCATTAAAACCACAATTGGAAATAATGAGAGCCAAAGAATTGTCACTCAGGGCATCTGCGGGCACATTATATCTACTATTAAAGTGGTTGAAATTGAATCATATATTAAAGTTTGAGCAACTCTCCATTTTAATATACGACTCTCGTTATGTCAACATATGCACATCTCTACTAGCCAAGTACTCAGAAGGGTATGTGGATCGAGTCTTCAATAAGACCATCACGGTAAACCATTCATGTTGGACTGAGTGCGCTAAATTCAATGCCACATACAAAGGATCCATCTCTTCTCCTCCATTAACTTCTAGCAATCACATACTTTCTTCATTTGCATACAGTCTTAAAATTCTCAGGAAGATAACGGGAAATAAGATACACAGATTGAAAACCCTGCCGCTCTCTATCGGATTTCTTTTCAAAAAGTACTATAGGATCTTTAACCTAGATATCTATCATCCTATGTTGAAGATAGTCAAAGAATTGACCCCTTTTAAGAATAAGAAGTGGAAATCGGAACATATGGATTTGATTTCAGGTGTTTATCTTTATGAAAAATTGGAATTGATGGATAATTGGGTTACAGGTAAGGATATACCACGTGAACTGAACGATGCGTGTGGACAAGAGATTGCACTAAGGGCGTTGGTTCAATTCTATAATTTCAATCATTACGAGCTGTCCATGGAAGATCTCGGCTACAGCAAACGCTCAACCTCTGCGTCTGATTTAATCAGAAAAGAAGTAGGGAATGTTGTATATCAATAGACTATATATAGCTCTTCAATAACTAGCGAACCTCAGCATTCTGAACTGAAGTGTCCTGGTAGCTTGCCATTATTAAAGCTTAGTAGTACAAGATCGTGTTTCCGGGTAATGGCGTACATAAGAGATTTTGGCGTTTCCCGAAGAAAGTAAACAAATACATGTATCGATAGATGAAGTTGGCAAATTGAAGGTATCTTCAAGAAAGAGTGTTTCGAAAGAGAAATTCATATTTCATTGCACTCCATACTTCACAGCTGGTAGGGACATAAACTTCTTTTTTTCGGCTATGAGTTTGAAGGATAAGCTGTATTTCATGATGGAATTAGTGGCTCCGCAAAGTATAGCAGATGACCAATTGCGTCTGGTTTCCAATGAGCTCCTTCAAATGTTACAATCTCCAACACGAACTATCGCTCAGTTAGAATCCCTACTATACAAAATAAAAAGACTTATACCTCTAAATCCGCAAAGTGAAAGTTTATGGGACAGATTTGAAGATACAATATTTCGTGCAGCGCAACTACGTGATACAGAGGAAATGGATCGGTATCTTTCGACAGCCTACGTTAAATTGCAAGAACTCTTACAATCCCCAAGGAACTTATATCAAAGACCCAACTCTTACTTTCTAAATAAGGATAATTTAGATTCCTATAATGACTTTAATGTCCCTATTGGAGTACCGAGCATATTTTCAGATTCATTCGAAACTATGGACAGATTATCTGATAGGAGATCCATGGTATCTTCACACTACACAAATCATCGTGGAAACCACATAAATAATAATGGACAACCATTGAGGAATCTGGTAGTTCCTTTCTACAGAAAAATGGTACCTGAGGAAGAAATCTTGAGAAACATCTCATATACACTTTTGGGTATAGAATCTGACATGTTTCCTTTTGAAAATGACTCTATAAAGATACCTTATAACATTCCGAATGCTGATAGTGGAATTTTACATTTGATTTTCGAAGCTGGTCTAATCTATAAGTCATTGAGCCAAGATATTGAAAATTACAGGAAAGATATTGATCAAATATCACCAATGAAAAAAGCTTTGCTCATGGAAGTAGAAAAAAATTTGAATAATTATACTGGATTCATTAATACATTATTTAACTCAGGGAAAGCCACAACATTGAAAGCGTTATATTTAGAGCTGTCTGAATCCATCAATACACTCAGATTATATTATAGAACCCTCAACCAATTTGAAAACATAACAGGTGACAAGTATTTGTCAAACTTCTATTCAAACAAGTCACATGGAGATCCCTCCATAAGAGCTGTCTCTAAAAATCTGTACGAATCTCTTTTGTCATTGTATTTTGAGTATTTGACTAGTTGGTTGCTTTTGGGTAAATTAGAGACAACAACTTTCAATGAATTTTTTATTGAAAAAGTGACAGAGGAAGAAAATTCCACCAACACTTACATTCCATACAAACTTGTTGAAAGTAAAAACTTATCGTTCTTTCCTATTGAAATGACCAGAAAAGTTTACATGATAGGTAAAACATACATCTTTATCACAAAATACTGTAATGAATTACAATGGTCTAATGATTTCACGAAAAGATACAGTTTAAAATACCAAAACTTATCATCACCTGACTTCATCCCAGAATTCTATACCATAATTAGGGAACAATATACCGAAGTCGTCAGGTTTACAAATGAAATCCTTCGAAAGAAATTTTATTTCACAGAAACGATTCACATGCTGAAAAATATTCTTTTAATGGGTAAGAATGATCTTATTGATATGATTATATTGAAAGGAAAAGATATATTAAATGAGCCCTCTTCTGCTTTAACTAGCTACACTTCATCTAGAATTCTACAAGATGCTGTACAACAATCATCATTCAGAAATTGGATAAATCGCTCCGATAATAACTCCTTAATAAACAGACTGGATGCAAGAGTCTTAAATTTAACACATGGATCTTTGGGATGGGATGTTTTCACACTAGAATACATTGTACACGAACCTTTATCTGTGGTGCTGAACGTTAACCGTGACACTGGGAGGAAAGAGTATCTGAGAATATTCAATTTTTTGTGGAAATTTAAAAGAAATGATTTCTTTTACAACAACGAAATGTTAAGGTCAAAAGAACTGATAAGATCCTTTAAAAAGTTTTCTCTACATAGTCCCCTTGCGAGAGATTTGCTTCTTAAGTTATCGAAATTCTCCATATTAAGATCACAATTACAACAATTCAATTATAAGATAGAATCGTATTATCTTCTCTTTATTATAGAAAAAGCCTTTGATGACTTGGATGAAAAACTTAAACTAAGTGAGAAATATAAAGGTAAGGCTTCTATGGAGACTACAAAGACATCTACTGGGTTGGTTGTACTGAAGTACATGCTAAGGCCCAATAAAAACGTCATATCCAATACTTTTAGCAATGATTCTTCAATTACAAGGAAGTACACAAGTTTAGATGAGGAGGAATATCTCAATATCGATCAAATAGAAGAAACGCATAATACTTTTTTGAACAACATATTATCACATAGATTACTCTCATCAGATACTCGTGGTTTCAAGACAGGGCAGTCATATGCCAAAACAGTCCTCATTATTTTGCATGAAATTTCAAACTTTATTCTTTCTTACTCCAACCTTAATAGCATTGCACATTCTATATTATTACAGCTGAATTTACAAAATAATGAGGAGTTAAATGATTTAATCGCCCAATTCAACTCTATCTCAACCGAATTGATCAATTGTCATAAAAACTTTGAGCATTTTGCCTATTATTTCATATATGATTTGAAAAATGATAATGATGAGAGTTTAAATAGATTCGCAAGAATGCTGCGCTAGTTTGCATTTGTAATATTACTCAATACCCACTTCTATATAATTCATAAAAAAGAAAGTTATATTATATTTCATGATATTATCAGCCTCTTTGAAAAAGCTACGTGAATTATGTAATTAAACTAAAAATTGTATATGATTAAAATATGTTAGTGTCTAAGGGAAGAATAAAATAAAAGTTTTAACTATTAAAACCAAAATGCAAATGATGATAAAATAATAAAAACAATGAAAAGCGTAAAGTTGAGACAACAAAATGCGAATTTTAATGTCATCGACATCTTTAGACTTTCATAGGGTAGCATAACCTGGCAAAATATCTTTGAACACCTGCACCCAACAAAAAGTCATATTTCAGTTTCCTTTTCTCTAATAGGTCCCAATCTATTTCTTCGTCTTCTTCAATGGAATCAGAATCATTTCTATCAGACAACCTCTCGAGAGTAGCCTTTTGACGTGCTGATAGTTTCGTATACACAGCACGTTCCCTAAGGGCCATGACTAGTAAAAGGGCACCGAAAAAACAACAACCAGCAAATATTTGTGTGTGTAAATATGGATTGTGTTTGTCATTAGTGGTTAAAGCTTGTGCAATGACTTCACAGACTAATAATAGCGGTGCGCAAAAGTAGTTGACGAAACACCAAGCAGCAAGGAAATCATCCTGTGGAACCAAATCTGCGGTTAAAACGGTACTCATAACGTTAGCAACACCAACACATACACCGACTAGGATGGAGAAGAAAATCAATTGGACGTAGGTAGATGCTGGAATCCAAAATGCAAACATATAAATGGTTAGAAGACAGGTGAGAACAATTGTAACGTTTGTTCTTCCTAACCTGTCACCTGACAGACCCATAATTGGTCTACCCAGAGCTTGAGAACCATTCAAAATGGCTGTCAAAGAAGTAGCTTGATGAGCAGATAATCCACGAGCTCTGGCATATGATGACAAAGTAAAAATCATTAAATTATATGCAAACAGAGCTAGAGCGAACCATAATGCGATGAGTATAACCATAGGCTGTTTCATGACTCTCCACTGGAAAAGATATTTGAATTCATCAATCATGGCAGTTTTAGAAAGGCCTACAGGTTTCACTGGTTTACGTTGTCTAATCAAAATTGTTGCGATAATTGCACATGTAGTAGTACAAATAGCTAACATACGGAAACACCAGTCTGTGTTACCATATTGTTGAATCAGTTTGTTTGAAGATAATGCATATGTGACACCACCAGCGCCTGTACCAAACAAAGAAATACCAGTTGCTAGAGCTCTTTTTTTCAAAAACCAACCAGGTAAAACTGTAGTTGCAGGGGTAAATAAGAATGCAATGGAAGCTCCTACCAATAGACCTTGACAGCAATATAGTTGCCATAGTTTATTATTGAAAGATGCCAAGAGGAAACCAGCTAATAGGAAGATCGTACCTACTCCCATAACTGGCTTCATTCCGAAAATTCTTACGAAGTACATTGCTATTGGGGCCAAACCTTGGCCTAAAGCTGCAGTTAAACCCGCAATTAAAGCATAATCATACTTACTTGCTCCAGGATAAGTGTCTGAAGAAAGATAGTGAGATAAGAAGATACCGAAGGCTGAATTACAACCCCAGGTATTGAACATGACGAGCCATACCGAGAATACGACGACCCACGCATAGCCTTTGTCAGGGGGCAATTCTACTTTACCTGTTGAAATATTAGTGTAGACTTTCTTAATAGTTTCACCTAACTGAGACAAGTCATTAGAAGTCTTTTCTAAATCCGAGTCTGTTTGTGGTTCTTCTTTAGTAGAAGGAAATTCACTAGAAGGCTCATTTGAATCGAGCGCTTCGTTTTGTAGTTCTCTTTCATTCTCGCGTAATCTAATGGCATCACCTACATCAAATCTAGATACTAATATATCTTCTAAATTTTCGTATTTATCATCAGTCTGTTGATTGTCATCCCTAACAGCTTCCTTCAATTCGTTAAACCTTTTAGAAATTGTCTTTGCTAGGGATGGTGCTTTTGACTGTAGTGAACCGGTTGAACCGGTTGAATTGGGTGTTATTGGTCTGATATTATCCATAGACCTTGCTGGCTGGAATTGATGTGATTCAAGCGAATCTACTTCATCGGATATGGATGTAACTGAAGAGTGTATACTCGACCTTGACGACATAGTCACTTGCGATATTGTTTACAAGATGAAGCTCAATTCAATGACTGACTACTCGTTATATATATATATTCATATATATATATATCCATGTGATCTCACAAGATTCCTGCAGGCAACTGCGCTATTTTGCCTGCTTTACGGTAATACACGGCAGTTCTCGGGAAGGTGAGAAATGCTTCTTTTTTAAGACGAAAAAAGAAATGTTCGAGCAAAAACAAAAGAAAAAAAGCAATTGAAAAAAAAACAATAGAGGTCTTGGCATTACCCGGAAGAGTAGGTTATGCTGACTTCCAAATGCCATAACCAAATTTCGAGTTAAATGGTGGGCCGGTATTCACGAAGCAAAGGTATATGTGCTGGTATTGATGTAATGCGCTCACTAGCCACAACGACGACCCCGACCGCAGAGAATGATGTGCGATAAAATGGCTCACTCTATTAGGTCAATACTACTTCCGACGGTAACGTAGTACATCGCTGAAGTCTGAAGTCGTTTATTGAACCTGTAAAACGAATAATTCTGCTTGCATCACTAATTGTCACTAATTAGGGATGCCACAGGCACTATTCAGTCGAGCTTCTTTAAAATTGAACTCGTACCGGATCTCTGCGGGATTTTCTTGGGAAACTCTAGTCTTGGCAGAATTATGGTTTACCTTTTCGCCCGCGCCGCTTTCAGGGAAAATTACCACTTGGCGATGGGACCTCGGAGTGTGGCAATGTAACATGTAGGAGATTTCCTAAAATTGACAACTGAAATGCCACACATCTTTCAATCCGTTATTATACTGGACACAAACTACAGTAAAAAACCTCAGGTATTATCGATACATATACAAATTCTTTTTAAAGATAGTTATCAATATATAGTGGCGAAGATACGTAACTAAACTTTAATGGGATAGGCCATCCTTGCAAAATACTTCTTTTTTCCTGTGCCTAAGATGTAGTCATATTTGACTTTCCTCTCTTTCAAAACATCTAGGTCAGTATCATCATCATCAGCATCATCATCATCAATATTTTCTTTGTTATCTTCTTCAAAATCTCTCAAATGTTTATCATTCTCGATCTGTCTTGCCGCAAGTTTCTTTCGGACAGCCCTTTCCCTTAGCACCATAATTAGAAGCAATGCCGAGAAGAAACAGCATCCTGTAAATATTTGTGCATGTAAGTAAGGATTATTCTTCAATTTTGCATCTGTTAACGCTTGAGCAATCAATTCAGCCACCAATAAGAAGGGCCCACCGAAGAAATTAACAAATGACCAGGATCCCAAGAAATCTTCAGGCTCAACCATGTCTGCAATTAGTGCTGTATTCATCACATTGGCAACACCAATACAGAGACCAACTAATATATTGAAAAAAATCAACTGGACGTACGTATGAGCTGGAATCCAGAATGCAAACATATATATCGTCAAAACACATGTCAATGTAATCGTGATATTTGCTCTTCCGTACCTGTCCCCCATTAGACCCATCAGTGGTCTACCTATCGATTGAGCACCATTTAAAATTGCCGTCAATGAAGAACCCTGATGTGCTGTCATGCCCCTGGATTCTGCATATGCGGCCATAGTAAAAACCATAATATTGTATCCTAAGATGGCTAACATAAACCATGTAGCAATTAGTAACACTGTTGCGGAGGTCATGATCTTCCATGAAAACAAGATACTGAATTCACGCTTGACTGCTTTCATGGATCTGATTCCCGTAGGTTTCACAGGTTTCGGGTGCTTCACTAGAGCTATGGAAATCCAAAGACATACCGTTGTTACAATTGCTAGCATTCTATAGCACCTTCTGGCATTACCGTCATCTTGAATCATCTTATTAGAGGCTAAACCAAACACGACACCACCAGCACCAGTTCCAAAGAAAGAAATACCCAGAGCTACAGCACGTTTCTTTAGAAACCAACCAGCAAGTAGAGTATTTCCTGGAGCAAAATTTAACGCAATTGAAAGGCCCACAAGAAAACCTTGAGTGACATAAAGTTGCCATAATTTAGTGGTAAAAGAAGCCAAGATATTAGCCGCTAGATAAAGTATGGATCCAATAAACATTACTTGCTTCATACCGAATATTCTCGATAGAAGCACTGCAATTGGAGAAAACCCTTGACCTATTCCCACGGTCAACCCTGCAATTAACGCATAATCATACTTAGTAGCGCCAGGGTAAGAGTCGGTACTTAAGAAATGAGCCAGGAACACCCCGAAAGCTGAATTACATCCCCATGTATTGAACATCATTAACCATGTCGCAAATACAATGACCCAGGCATAACCCTTATCGGGAGGTAATTCGACTTGACCTGTAGACTTATTTGTAAAGACTTTTGTTATGGTTTCACCAATTTCCTTGTCATCGTGAGTGGACAGATTTTCTAAATCAGACTCACTTTGCCCTTCTTCTTTGGTATGTCGCAGTTGTCTCGCATCTCCAACGGCAATTTCGCTAGTTCCTTGTTCTTCATTAGAATGTAGTCTAAGCGCATCACCTACATCAAATCTATATCGTAATACATCTTCTACATTTTGTGAATTTGATATATCCTGTTTGTTATCGTCCTGTAATGCGTGCCTGAGCTGACTCGCAGTTTTTGTAATCGTTCTGGCCAAAGATGATGTTTTTGAAACCATCGAATGGTTAGTCCTTATTCTTGTAACGTGACTATTATCATTATTAATCACTATGAGTGTGTCATCATTATGATTATTTTCAGAGACCACTGAATCGATGTCCTCCGTGTAAATACTCCTGGTGCCTGAAGATGAACTAGAATTGCTAGTAATAGATGACACTGTAGAAACCATTACGTTCCTATATATGCCCGCAAATTAAATATATCAGTATATGAAGAGAAAAATACTGTTACAGCATCGATCTCCTTCACCAGCTTCCAGTAACTTTATAATAATTGGAGCATCTTGCCCTGGTTACAGAAATCACCAAATTTTTTTAACCGGGAACCCTGCTTAGTCACATTTAATTACTCAAAACGAAGATGAGCCCTGTGGCTGATGACAAGATGAACAGAAGTGCAATTGGCGGCGTCCGGCGGCCAATTGCAATGGGAGTGTGGAGATCTGTTTTGGCCTTCGAGTCCGGCCAGTGTTCCGTCCAGAGGATTGCTCGACCATCTGTACCTCGAGCAAAGAAAATATCATCAAGTGTTCCTTAATAGTACTATGCTTTGTTCTATGTGGAATATAGTTCCAGTTTCTAATTGGGACACTGGATTGCCTTTCAAACTGGTTTTACTGAATCTTGTGTAGCTCTCGTTACTAACGGCAGAGCATTTCTTGGAGCGACGGAATAAGTTCCATACATTCTGCTATTCTAGCTGGGAGAAATTCTTAGTGTTGCAGATATAATGAAGAACATAGGGAACAATTCGTATTGGAGACAATTTTACGTATTGGAGAAGAAGCTTGAGTTGCACACTGACTTTTTCTGTCTGTGTCATAAGATGAGGCTCCCATACAAATGTTTCCTTGGCACTTTTCACAATGCAGAACGATTAATATGAGACCATATCCCGTGGTGTTCCACCAAGAAAGGCATACGAATGTGCTCCTATTATGGATCTCTTCTGGTTGTGCTGTTCTCTTCCTGTTGTAATGCCACACTCTCTCGTCTGTCAATGCCACAGACTCCTTCGACAAAAGCCACAAAAACCGGGTGATACCGTGCGAATAAAAATTTCAATTTTTGAAGCTCATCGCAAATTTTCTGACTATATGTTAGGCATATTAGTACTAGATCTGGCACATATTAAACCTGACAACCGTCTGCAATATATCGTTGTTTGAAATGTCTGAGGATCTATTTAGTCAAGCATTACAGAATAAAAATGAGGTTTTAAATTTGGAGCTTCCGAAGGATGATATTGACGTTGATGAGATTAGTGATAGTGATAGCGAATCTGGAAAGGTCATCGCAGATTCCAAACAAGTTTTATCCGAAGACAGCGAGGAGAGGGTCGATTCCTCAAGTGGGACCGATGAGAGCAGTGATGATTCTAGCGAAGAACAGTCGAGTAGTGACGACGACTCTGAAGTAGAGGGTGACCAGGAAGTTGAGGGCGATGAAGAAGAGGAAGAAGAAGAAGAAGAAGAGGCTGGCGCATCTGGTCCTATCAGGTCCAAGCACGAATTGACTGAAGAGCCCCTTATTGAGATACCTGATGATTATAAAGTGGATCCTAACACTAATATTTCAGAAGCCGGTTCCATTCAGTCACTCTTTGAGAATAATGTCATTATCCATTCCAATATGTCTGGTGAAAGGAGGGTCTTAAAGGAAGGATCAATATTCTGTTTGGAAGATCGTAACGTTATAGGAACTTTAAGCGAAGTATTTGGTCCATTACAAAATCCATTCTATCGTGTCAGTTTCAAATCTTCAAGAACTGACATTAAAAAGCTGGTCGAAGAAAATACCGGCAAAAAGGTATATATTGTTGTAGCTGACGCTACATGGGTGGACACTTTTGAATTAAAACGTTTCAAAGGTACAGATGCTTCTAATAATTTTGATGAGGAACTACCTGAAGAAGAACAAGAGTTCTCTGATGATGAACAGGAGGCTTTATTTAAAAAGAAGAAAAAGGCTGATAAGAAAAGAAAAAAAAATACTGGTTCCAGCAGTAAGAATGTTGAATCGCAGGCTAAGAAACCTAAAGCTTCATGGAATAACAGTTCTAACCTCCCTCAAATAAAACCTCCGATGGGCATGGTGTCCCATGGTTATAAGTCACGTAATAATCGTGAATCAAATCAAACGCATCGTAACCAAATTCCAAATAGACAACAAGAAACTTACCAACACTCGTCCAATAATCATCCAGCATTGCAACAGCCAGCATATAATGCATACCAGCAACAATCCATGCCAATGCCGCCATTTCAACAACCACTGCATCAATTCAATAATCCATATGGCCAACAACCAATGCCTATGGCAAACCAGTTCATTCCTCCACAACCTCAATATCCATACCAACAACACTTTCCAAATCAACCTCCTCACATGGGTCAATCGCTACCTCCCCACGGTCAGTACAACGGACTGCAACCACCACTACCTCAACCGCAGCAGCAACAACAAAACTTGCAGCAAGTATACCAACTACATCAACTGTTAATGCAACAGCAACAGCAGCAGTCACAACAGCACAACCATCCCACCGGGAGCCAACCTCCCCACAATGACGCTCCCCCATATTAAACCAGCTTCTAAATATGCATGTATATATCTTCGATGAACATTCCAATCATTAATCTACAAGTTTATCTCATATATGAAGCTCATCTCAGTTCTTATATAATGGAATCGTTAATAACGAGGTTCTGAAAATTTTTTGAATATCAAAAGTTTCCGATGAGCTTTTTAGATTGAAAAGTCCATCATTATATTTACGTAGTTTCGAATGCTTCGATAGAAATCCAAACTGACTCTTTGGTCATAATGACAGTCGATAAGAAGAAGCGTAGTAGCGTGGATGAAAGAGGATATGACACCATCAAAAAGCAAAGACAAGTGAGTGATGTCTTAGAAGACGAAATGAGTTATTCCGACGATGAAAATCACATTCAAATAGATACCGTTGGTACTATACAAGATTCTGAGAACTATTTGAAATGGCAAGATACTATTTCTTCAGTGGTAAAGTCGGTTGTGTCTATTCATTTTGCTCAGGTAACTCCCTTTGATTGTGAACCTGCATTAGTTTCAGAAGCTACAGGATTCGTGGTGGACTCTGAACTTGGTATTATATTGACTAACAGACACGTTGTTGGACCAGGTCCTTTTGTAGGGTACGTGGTCTTTGATAATCACGAAGAATGTGACGTTATTCCAATATATAGAGATCCAGTACATGATTTTGGCTTCTTAAAATTTGACCCAAAAAAGATAAGATATGCGAAGATTCAAGCTTTAGAATTGAAACCATCTTTGGCTAAAATTGGTTCTGAGATTAGAGTGGTAGGTAATGATGCCGGTGAGAAATTAAGTATCCTTTCTGGATTTATCAGTAGATTAGACAGGAATGCTCCGGATTATGGTGAGTTGACATATAATGATTTCAACACCTCATATATTCAGGCTGCCGCATCGGCATCTGGTGGTTCAAGTGGGTCTCCTGTTGTGAATATTGACGGTTACGTAGTTGCTTTACAAGCTGGTGGTTCTACCGAAGCTTCTACTGACTTCTTCTTACCTCTAAATAGAGTACTAAGGGCACTACAATGCGTGCAGGCGGATAAACCTATTACTAGAGGTACAATCCAAGTACAGTGGCTCCTAAAGCCGTATGACGAATGTAGAAGACTAGGTTTAACTTCCGATAGAGAAGCCCTTGCGCGCAAGCTCTTCCCAGAAAATATTGGTTTACTTGTAGCAGAAACTATTCTAAGGGAAGGACCTGGGGATCAACTAATTAAAGAAGGTGATACTCTGATATCTATCAATGGTGAAAATATTTCTTCATTTGTTCAAGTTGATGATATTTTTGATAATAGCGTGGGAAAAGAGGTTAATATATTAATTCAGCGTGGTGGTGTTGATCATACAATTAAGTGTAACGTTGGCGATCTTCATGCAATTACCCCAAGTCGTTTCGTAGAAGTTTGTGGTGCTACTTTTAATGAATTATCCTATCAAATGGCTAGATGTTATGCGTTACCAGTGAAGGGTGTATTTGTCAGTAGTGCGTCCGGTTCCTTTAATTTCGATAATAAGGAGAAAGTTGGTTGGATCATTGATACCATAGATAATAAGGAAACACCAGATTTAAATACATTCATAGAAATCATGAAGACAATTCCTGATCGTAAGAGAGTCACTGTACGTTACCATCACCTCACGGATCAACATTCTCCAAATGTCACTTCTATTTATATTGATCGTCACTGGTGTAACGAATTTAGAATTTATGAAAGAAATGACGTTACAGGTATCTGGGATTACAAGAATGTTGCTGAACCTCTCTCTCCTGAATCTTTACTGTCTCACAGTGCCAAATTTATAGATATCCCAACGAGCAATGCCAATATAGCTAACCTGTCCCATTCTCTTTGTATGGTAAGTTCAATCGCTACTGTTCCATTAGATTCTCTTCCAGCCGAGTCTTTTAAGGCTTCTGGTTTGATTATTGATGCGGACAACGGTTATGTTATAGTATCCAGAAGAGTTGTGCCACATGATTGTTTGGATTGTTTTGTCACTATCGCAGACTCTGTCGTTCTTCCAGCTACTGTTGAATTTTTACATCCAACTCAAAACTATGTGATTGTCAAATATGATCCATCTTTGGTGAAGGCTGATACAATTTCTGCAAAACTATCTGACAAGAGAATGAAAAGAGGTGATAAAGCTCAATTTGTTGGTTTCACCCATAATAATAGATTGGTGACTTCTGAAACTGTCGTCACCGATATTTCTTCTGTCAGTATTCCTAGTAACATAATCCCAAGATACAGAGCCACCAATTTAGAAGCTATTTCAATAGACTCCAATGTCAGTACCAAGTGTAATTCTGGTATTTTAACTGATGAAGATGGCACTGTGAGGGCTTTATGGTTAGCATTTCTTGGCGAAAGACAAGAAAGTAAGGAAAAGATTTATTTAATGGGTTTGGACATTACAGACTGCAGAGCAACTATTGATATTCTTAAACGAGGCGGTAAGCCCGTTGTCAATATTGTTGATGCTGGCTTCGGCTCTATTTCTGTTTTAAATGCTAGAATCAGGGGTGTTCCTGAAGAATGGATTGAACGTATGGAAAAAGCATCCCAAAACAGACTGCAATTCATGTCAGTTACCAGAGTCTCATACACGACTGAAACTGTGAGGTTACAAACTGGTGATGTGATTTTATCTGTTAATGATAAATTAGTTACAGAAATGGGCCAATTAAGTGGTGTCATAACGTCTTTAGAAGATATGAAGGAATCCCCAGTGCTACGATTCAAAGTGGTACGTGACGGGAAAATACTTGACTTGGACGTGAAAACAATTGTGGTGAAAGAAACGGGTAGAATTGTTATATTTGCAGGATGTATATTACAAGAAGCTCATCATGCTGTGCGCCAGGCAATGATTGATGTTCCTAAGGGTGTTTACTGTACTTTCAGAGGTGAATCATCACCTGCTGTCCAGTACGGTATTTCCACTACGAATTTCATTACACATGTCAATGAAGTAGAAACTCCCGATTTAGAGTCATTTTTAACTGCTGTGAAACAAATTCCAAATAACAGCTATTGTAAGATGAGACTGATGACATTTGATAATGTCCCATTTGCTATTTCTCTAAAGACAAATTATCACTACTTCCCAACCGCTGAACTGGCCAAGAATCAGATGACTAACGCATGGATCGAATTGGAACATAACAAGACGGAGGAAAAGGTTACTAAATGAAAGAAAACAACAACAACGAGAAATGAATAATTCGCTTTTGTAAAATAATTTTATATAAATTAATAGACGTTTTTATCTTCGGAGCCCAGCTCTTTTACGCTACTGTTTTTGACATATTGGAATATTTACATGGTGGCAGAAGTAGAACCATCAGCCAAAGGGGAGTAAGCGTTTCAAACGTTTGGCCTGAGAAGGAGTTGCGGTTTTCCTACCGGTCAAACACTTCAAAGAACGTCGGGACCACCCGCCATTCCCATGATTCCTTCCAGCAATGCCTCTTTTGAACCCATTAGCTGTCTTCCGCCATCTTTTAGCCGTACCTTTATGAGTTTTCATCAGATTTCTAGCTATGATAAGGGTCGGAGATTCTCTTCTAACAACAGACGACCCCATGGTGAAAAGTGCGCTGAAAAATGGCTTAAACAACATGCCTACCCTTCTGGATCCAGAACGCAGCTTGTATGACCGATACTCTTAATTC
This sequence comes from Kazachstania africana CBS 2517, assembly GCF_000304475.1. Lineage (NCBI taxonomy): Eukaryota > Fungi > Ascomycota > Saccharomycetes > Saccharomycetales > Saccharomycetaceae > Kazachstania > Kazachstania africana. The sequence goes on along the minus strand of NC_018949.1, from coordinate 400,716 downwards.
TCCCGAAGCACCGTGAAGTCACTATTAGAGCTCCTTTTCATAATTAATAAGCTTAAAAGTCTTGTTTGCTTGATATCAGAAAAAAAATGAAAAAAAAAAAATTGAATATAAAATATCGAAGCTCATCGCAAGTCTAAACTCGATATATTACAGGACTAGGTTTTACTATAAGGAAGTAACTTGAGAAAGAATGGATGCTACAGTATTTTGTAAGCGTTGTAAAGATAAAAACGCTACGGTACAATCCCGTAAAGAACCATTCTGTAATGACTGTTTTGTTAAGTTCGTCAGTTTGAAACAAAGAAAACGTATGATGGGCGATGAGTACTACCGTGATTGTTTCAAAGTCATCTATGATAAAGACGCTCCTAATGGTGGTGTATCAGAGGTTGCGTTGCCTTTTGATTTCGGAACTTCCTGCATTGCCGCATTGGATGTGCTTACTCTGGTCTTAAAAGATCAGATTTCACAACATCGTGGTAAAACTGGGTTCAAAGTACATGTTATTACTGTCTACATGGATGACGAACAACGTAAAACCTATACTGACAAGTGGAACGAGCTATGTGCCTTTGATAGGTTTGATGCTGAATTAATGAAACATTTTACCTTCCATCTGTTGGACATAAATGCGTTTTTGAATACTTCTGAATTACAGCAAATAGTCTTAGACCACGTTGATTACACTGCCAAAGGTATTCAGTACAATATAACCGAGGCGGAGAATGTCAAGAGTCTTTTAAGTTCTTGTCCAAATAGAAGTACAAAGGAAGATCTCATAAAGATGATAATAAAGCATGTTGTCAAGAAATTTACTTATCAACATCCAGATACCAAAGTTATTTTATGGGGTCATTCCATGACTAAACTGGCTGATGAAATTATTGGATTAGTAATCAAGGGAAGAGGTTCTCAAGTGGCTAGAGCACTAGACGCTGAGTCTTTTGATGAAGATTATGCTGACAATTTCAAAAACTTATATGCTTTGAAAGACATATTTCTTTCCGAAACAGATGCATACTGTATCATTACAGGTTTAGAGAGCTTCACAGTCAATTATAAAGCAAAAGATACTCTTCTCTTAGCCAAGTCAGAGAAATTTGATGATTCAAAATCTGTAATGAAGCTTCCGAAAAATATGACTATCGATGAATTGGTAAGAAAATATTTCACTGATATCGAAATGGAGTACTCTAATATAATTGCTACCGTGCTAAGAACCGGTGATAAATTGAAAGCACCAGAAATTAGAGAAGATTGCAAGAAGTGTTCCATTTGTAATAGCATCATATATATTGAACCATCTCAATGGTTAAGTGATATCGCTGTTTTGAAGGGACATCCTGTAGAAACTGAAGAAGAACAACTTGCTTACAACGAATGGAAAAATTCTAAAGTTGGTATTGAAATGAATGAATATTTTGAGTTAAAGGACCTTGCTTGGGAAAATGGATCAAATTCATCATTATGTTATGGTTGTATAATAAATTTGAATAGTATCAAAAAGAAAAACCTTGTGTGGTTAAAACATGGCAAGAAAGAATTAAATGAGGTTTTAAATGAATATCAATTGAATAGTGACTCAGATGACTGATTTTATCACCAGCCTTTTCCGTGTATCATAGATAGTTTAAATAAATCTATATTCATTTATATGGAAATCCCTCTTGTAGGTATATCCAAACTATGCAGACTAATTTTTTACATATTTATATGTGGACAATGTGTATATGATATTGAATATAATACCAACAGTATCGAAGCTCAGTAGAAATTGTCGGTCATTGGGTTTCCATCTTGGACATTATTTCCTGAAGTAAAAAAATCAAGAGTATTAGAGGAACGTTTTTGCAGCATTCTCAATAAATCATTTCCATTATTTTGATTGATCGCTTCCTGGTTTTCATTCGATGATGAACTTTTCTTTAATAAGCTCAGTAATTCATTTCCACTAGTATTGATGCTATTAGAAGAGGTCAAATTTGAAAATTGATTAGCTCCAGTACCTGCTGAAGCAGAGGTGGCATTGGATATAGATGTATTCTTCGTGGGACTGAAGTTCTTTTTCAAAATATTAAGTAGTTCATTCTGTGGAGACTTCTGTTCCTCAACATTTGAGTTATGTTTCAACATATTCAAAAGTTCATGTCCATTTAATGCACCAACTTCGTTCATGTTATTCTTGTCATCCAAAGAAGGTTTTGAGTTCTTCCTTAACATGTTCATTAACTCGGTATTTGTAGAATTGGTTTTTTCGGTACTTGAATTTGAATGGGTTGGTACCTCTAAAGAAATATTATCAACTGATGGCACAAATGTTTCTGTGCTTTTGGCCGAGCCAACCTGTTGATGGTCGTCAGAAGCAGCTTGATATGCCAGCTCAGATATCTGTCCGTTTGCGTTAACAGAAGGCTTCTTCAATAAGTTTAATAATAAAGCGGAAGACTCATTTGGAGTATCTGGAGCTGAGGCGTTTCCAAAAGCTTCAAGGTTTTCACCCCTTTTAAGAATTTTAAACTTCTTAGTTTTCGCAGAAGAGGTATCCATAGGTTTTATGCCATTCATGGATGTTTGGTCATTAGGTAATGATAATGGTGGATTGTTAAAGTTAGGATTCAGTGATTCCTCTTTATTAAAAGACCCTATAGATCGAGTACTATTGACAATTGACTTGACGGTGTCAGAAACGTTGTCATTGTGAGGAACTTCGCCCTCTTTAAAATCATTTTCTTTCAAAATCTCCCTGTCATAATGATGAACTGACAAGTTATCTACACTTTCTTTCAATTCTCTTTCCTCCTCTTCAAAATCCTTATATGAATTCTTATTAGTGCGTGATTTATCTTCATCTTCAAAACGAGACGTGGATCTTGATTTCATAGGTTGGGGAGATCTCTTCCATACACCGAAATAAGGTTCGGCCTCTTTATGAAGACCATAATCGTCAAATTCATCATTATTATCTTCTGCTTCTTCTTCCTCCGAAGAACTCTCTTCAAATTCTTCGTAATCTTGTTCCTTTTCATTTTCGTTCGTCATTACAGCTTCTCCAGGTTGAAATTCTGGGCTATACGACTTTTTAGAATTTCTTTGAAGTACATTTAATAAAATATTTGAACTGTCACTTTTAGGAGATTGTTCACTTAAACTACTGTTAGGTTCTTTTTTGGATTTTAAAAGGTTTAGCAATTCTTTAGGATTATTTTCTGGATTGATAGGAATCAATGATGGTCTCGATAAAGAGGTTATATTTGGTGTTTCAATTTGTTGATTTGACGTGGGTGGCATAATAGGTTGTGTAAAAGGTATGGAAGAATGTTGTAAGATTTGTGACTGTAAAGGAATTGGGTTGAATTGCATATTGAAAGGCATGTTACCATTGGCGAACGGAAATGGAGCAAAAGGTTGAAAACCAATTGGAAGGGGAACATGGAAAGGAGCAGCTTCATTATTTTGAATTGGATTCATTGCCACAGGATTATTGTTCGATGTACCGTTAGTTTGTACTGCAGAATGTAAAAGGTTCAATAAATCTCTTCCAGGGTCAATTTCCTCCTTCTTAGTCAATCCAAGAATGGACTTGAGTTGCTCTTCAGCATAAAGTTTTGATTGATCCTCAGATTTAGCTTGTTTCTGATTCCTCAACCACATTGAAAGCGGTCTTATCATTGAGTTAATTAGATAGAACTTCATACCATTGGAAGAGCTTGAATGTGAATTGGAATTCTTATGGACCATTTTATTAATTTTTTTGAAATCGAACCATTGAATCTTATCAATTTCATTTCTAACTTGTGGTTTGAAGACAAAATCTTCCGAAACATTTTTAATTAGGAAAATTTTGTAATTCTTTCCTGAAATACTTCTTTCAACGAATTTATCCTCGTCGATATAATCTGTTAAATCGAAACCAATTTCTTCTTTGACTTCACGAATACAACAATCTAAATCACTTTCATCTTTTGAAATTTTTCCCCTTGGGAACGACCATGAATCAGATTCTGTACCTTTCACTAAAAGAATCTTATTTAAACTTTCATTAAATATAGCAGCACCTCTGACAGGGATGGTCTTCTTGTATTTAGAAAATTTTTGTAAAGCCTCATCTACTTTTATGTCCCATTTCCAAATAAGTGGACATAATTTGATGAAAAACTGAGATAATGACTTAATCTTCAAGGAAGGTAAACTTGGATTCATCAATTTGATGAAATCTGTATAGAACCATGAGGCTTCTTCAAAATGGAATAATTCTCTTTCTACACTGGATAGATCTTCGGGAGGACAATTGATGATAAAACGCACTAATAGATCTTCTACTATTCTGTCTATTGAAGTTACGTTATCAAGGCTGTGTCGTAGGGGTAATGACATTCTTTAATATTTCTTTGTTTTGATAAAATAGGAAAGTTCGTAAATTTAATCACCTAAATTGCTGTACAAAATAACAATTGTATCTAAAATAAAAAAAAAGCTTATAGTTTTCTACCAAAAGAACAAATATTGATATTTATATTATGGTAGCACTTTTAACAAAGACACTGCTTGAAAGTCTTATGAGTTAAAACCTTGTGTTTTGTTTCTCTGCGTTGTCAGGACTGCAAAACTAGCCCAGAGTGTATGAGAAAATATTTCAAAATGTTGGCCGAGAAACGCTACCCGGTTTTACCTTTTGCCACATTGTGGCATTTACTGTGGCATTATTTGCCACACCTAATGATAAAATCATTTGCCATTTAAATGATAAAAGTATGTTATGAACTCTTCAGTCTCAGTTCATTGTCAAAATGAGATGTAGGTTCTTTATATTATTATCTGTGATAATCTTAGATGTGATTGCTCGAGAGTGCTATGTATAGCAGTACGTCTTGTTGCTGAAACTTTAGTAACTCATTTAGTCGTGACAAACTTTGTGTCGTTCTTGCAGTGTCTATTAGAATCTAGATACAAATAAATATATATTCAAACATTATAAGCACTGGCTCGAGGGCGTTCATTTTACCAATCCCATTCATTATTTTCTTCTTCGTCAAAATTATCCCACTCGTCATCGACTTTGTTTGCTTCCAGATTGTCGTTCGCATTGGAATCGCCCCAACCGTCGTTTATATTAGAATCGTCCCAACCATCATTCACGTTCGTATCATTCCATCCATCGTCTGCTTTCGACTCGTTCCATGCGTCATCCTCATTAAATCCGTCCCATTCATCTTCTCCTTCTTTATTATTGATATTCAAATTGCTCATAGAAGCATTTAAATCAACAACATTTGATGCAATAAAATCTTGATTCAATTTGGTGAAAAAATTGCCCATCGATTTATCGTCTAGCATACTATTATAATCTTCAAATTTCTTATTTTTCATTCCATTTATTTCGCTAGAATAACGATTTTTAATTTCTGAATTGATCTTTTCCATATACTTATTGAATAAACTTTCACTCTTGAATCTAATTTCAGCATGTTTGTCCATAAGTCCCAGAAGCATCAAGTTGATAACTCTTTTAATAATTAATTCAAACTCAAAATTATCCATTAACTGTTCAATGCCATATAATACACATAATTTTACAGTGACAGTCTCTGAATCATTCTGGAAGGATTTGTTCAATATTGTTAAGATTAAATTGTAATTTTTTAATGTTTCACTTATCTTTAAAATGATTAAAATGGTCCATTTCCTAATTTCTTCATCTTTATCGATTTGCAATTTCGCAATATATCTAATCAATTCATTATTTAATTGTCTTTCTGTTAACGTACTGACAAAAGTTGGTATTGTCTTCAAAGTTAGTAATCTAATGTTACTATCATTATCATTAATCCCGTTCATCAATTTATTGAATATCATATCATTGAATCTCAGTTCTTTAACCGGAAAATGGTCCATGATTTTGCCTAAGTGTATAAGGAGAATAAACCTTATTTGCCTCTGTGGTAAGCCGAACATTTTGTAAATTATTTCTTTTACTGACTTATCATGACTATGGATTTCATTCTTGAATATAATATCAAACAATGCCATTAAAAACATTGGATCAAAAATTTCATGTTCATTATTCAAATCTCGGATTAGTTCAGGTACAACAAAATTGTTCATAAAATTGGAAGACAATTTCAAATTATCCTTATAATAAATGGAAAGGAAACTTCTCAATAAAATGCTTCTTTCATTGGCATTCAGTATATGAATTTCTTTCAATTTCTCGTATATTGATACTAATTCATTGAAATCTGATGCGATGACTTTACAATTAAATAATTTTTGATTAAACCTTTCGAATTTTGTCTTACCATTTGAATATGATTTTATGACATCTCTAATTTCACTGTCATTACTAAGAAATTTCGAACTTTTCAAAACTTGAGAGATTGTGTTAGCTACGACAGCACTCTCCGTTTTCTTGCAATCTACATTGAAGAAATTTTCCCACATTGAAATATATTGAAAGTTGTCATTATTCCTCTCGACACAGCATTCTAAACCGAATAAAACCAATTCTCCAATAGAGTTAATAAACAAGTTTTCTTTACTTAGTTTGCCAATCTTGAAAAACTTAGAAAAGTTCGAATAAAACTTATTGAAATCCACTAAGGCCATTATAGTTTCGTGATCATTGAGTTTCGTAACCGGTTCAACGATCTCGGTGACTATATAGACATACTCTTCGGTTTCATTGATATCCACAATCTTAATAAGCCCGGGAAGCTTGATCTTTCTAATCATCGACAAACAGTTCATCACCAGGACTGATTTATCCACGGATTTGAAGATAGTAACCGGATTACTATCTTTGTCGGTTGCCTTAAATAAGTCCCAAAATGGGATCCTATGGTACGGCGTTTCGTCAATAGAGTAAGGAAATTGAGAATATGATGTAGCCAGATTCTTAAATATGCTCGTGAAGTTCATCTTGACGATTCCTGATGCTGATTTGTATGAACTCGATGCAACTAAATTGTGCTTGTTTTTTTTGTTTTCTCTCTTGATCTCAACTGAAAAATAAATATATTCGATATTTGACAAAGGTCCTCAATAGGGCATCGCCTGATATATATATGTTAAAATATATGTTGTATATCAACTGTTATAGCTTGAGTTATTGCAGCAACTATAGTTAGCAACTTCTATCGTGTGTTGGAATTGTGTCGATTCGCGAACAGTGACTTTATACCGTTTTTGCGCCATATGATACTGCTATTTCCATTAAGATTGCAGATTCCCAGGTTTGCCATTTGTGAGAATGCATGAATGTGTCCCAGTGACTGTGTCATTTATTTTCATTCTCCTACTTGCATTCTTCCCACATGGCTTGGAACGTCTTGTTCAATGGTAAGCCAACAACGTTGTAGTAATCGCCTTCGATCTTTTTAATTATCATGGCACTCAATCCCTGAATCTTGAAGCCACCAGCAACTTGTAGGCCATCTCCACTTTCCACGTAGTCTTCCAGCAACTCACGAGGAATATCGTGATCCATAAATATCTTTGTCAATTCATAGAATTCTTTCAATTTATGGTTCTTACCATCAAAGACAATCAATGTTACCGCAGTTACAACATTGATTACATTATCAGCGGCAGAATAACAGAATTTACTCAAATTTCGGAGTTGAACGTCTCTCTCTATCGGTTTCTCGTAGATAACTTTATCATTATCAAACATTATAGTATCTGCACAAATTATCAGTTTGGGGTTACACTCATTGAACAACTTATCAGCATCTGCTACAATACTCTGTGCCTTTCCACGTGAAGTATCACGAACATACCTGATGGGATCATTCTCGTACTGCGCTTTATCCAGATCTTCCTCGAAAGTCGGTTTTACCACTTTGATATCTTTCAACCCCATCGTTTCACTAACAATCTCGTACCTACTTGGTGAAGAACTGGCTAAAATAACTTCGTACTTGGAAGTAATCTTCTCAATGACACCACACATCCCTATACTCGTAATAATCTATCGAGTTGAATTGAAATTCATTGTAAATAGCGTTCTTTTTTTCTAATTGTAAAATTTTCTTGTCATATCCCATTAAACTGCTATCCCTCTAAATATACATTTGATACTATTACATAGGCGATAACCCTGTGAGTGCAAGTCTGTCGACAATTCTATATATCTTTTCCGTGTGCTCCTTGTCATATTCGATTATAGGTTTGGACTCCAATAATGGATCAATTTCGTTTTCATTGTCGCTGCTGTAGCCACTACCACCAACAGGTTTCTTCTTGTGGATCATAGCAGCATCTGGAAACGCTAATTCCGTACCAACCAGTCTTTGCCAATTGCCCTCATACAATTTATCACCAATTCTAAATAAAGGTACTTCTTTATCCAAACCGGCGTATTGAAAGGTTGCCGTTCGATCAATCTCCAGTCTTTCCTTGTAGCTACCACTAGAAAGATCGAGACTTATGTACACTGTTTCCATTTCTTCTTCTCTTCCATCTTCATCTATCTGATCACTTTCGAAAGTCCAATTTCTTTCTTCACCATTTCTTAAGAATTCAGTATGCCCATTCATGGTAATAACCCATTTCCGTTGTTGGAAAGGTACAGTGATATTAATCTCTTCCTCCTCTTCATCTTCTGCTTCGTCATCTTCGTCCTCCCTGGCTCGGTAATGTGTAGAATTCAACACTTCATACTTGTCTAATGAACAAGTACCACATCTGATCGTACTGCCATCGTCATCTATCTTTTCATGACAGTCGTTAAATCCCAGCAGATTTAAGCCCAGTGAAACTTTTACAGCACCATGTGTCACCAGTAATATGGTCTCCACGTCAGGATATGCAGTTTCCAATTTTTGAACTAACTTCCTTAAAAATATCTGGCACCTCTGAAACAATTCCTCTTCTGTTTCACCTTCTTCCGCAGCTGCAAGTTCACTGCCATTCTTCCAATTGTCATCATTCACTTCGATAGAGCTTTTGAACAACTTTGCTAAAGTGTCAGCAGTCGCTGGCTTGTGAGCATCTGTCTCGAACCATTCAGAAAGCCCATTATCAACAAAAAACGGCAACTCTAACAGATCACATACATACTTACTCGTTTGAGCACATCTGAAGAATGGCGAAGAAATGACCATATCAGGTTGAGAATCCAGAGATAGGATGTAATGAGCCAATTCCTTGGATTGACTTATGCCATGCTCAGAAAGTGGGAAATCCGACTCTACCCCAGTAGGCGGTGCCGGAAGTTCTTCTTGTTTCAACGTCCAGGCAGAGGAAGAGCCATGTCTGGCTACGTAAATTGTCTTGATAGGCATGATTGCAGAATTCTTTGGGTCTTCTCACTGTTTTGGTATCATCCATATATATGTTTATCATTTTCAATATCAAAACAATCTGATATAAGAAAAAAAAAAAAAAAAAAAAACAAAAAGTAGTATAGTTACAGCTCATCATCAAGATTAAAGTCCATCAAAGAAGATGCCGCCTGGGATAAGTAAGAGAATTAAGACGTTGTCTGTGTCAAGACCCATTATATATGGGAACACTGCCAAAAAAATGGGGGAAATTAAGCCTCCAAATGCTCCCGCTGAACACACACATCTTTGGACGATCTTTGTTAGAGGGCCTAATAATGAAGATATATCATATTACGTCAAAAAAGTCGTCTTCAAACTTCATGATACATATAACAACCCAACGAGAATAATAGAGGCTCCGCCATTTGAGCTTACTGAGACTGGATGGGGTGAATTTGATATTAATGTCAAGATTTATTTCCATGATGAGGCCAATGAAAAAAATTTGAATTTCTACCACAGATTGAGGCTGCATCCCTATGAGGCTGGTCAATCCAAAGATGATGAGATTAGTTCTATCTTTTTTGATGAAGTTGTTTTTAATGAACCCAATGAAAGTTTTTTCAAGATTTTAATGACAAAACCTGGTAATCTATTGCCATCAAATAAAAGTGATAAAGTAATATTCTCGCAACAACTAGAACGAGAGGAGCTTGATAGAATTAATGCTGGAATTCTAGAAGTTGATAAGCAGATAGATGAATTGAAAAAATCCTTTAATGAAAAAATCACTCAGAAACAAGAAAAATGAAAGGACTTCAAGTAATGATAATATTTGTATCTGTATATAAAAATAAAATGATTTATTATGATTTTCCATATCTATAAAAGGCAATAGAAAATATGTGCGGTTATATATATCTCTGAGTTTCAATTTAAAACTATTTTGGAGTCAAAGGTTCCCAGGAACTCAAAGTTTTATTTCCAATGTGTGACGATTTCTTTGCAGCTTCATATGATTTGGGGCTCTCTGAGGATTTTGAAGGGATATCTGTGTTACTAAACGTAGCAGATCCAGCATTGGAAATTGGCGGTGTTGACATTGCTGCATTGCTGTTTTTGGGGGTTAATATGACTTCAGTGAATCCTGGTGGTGGTGGGGTCCCAGAAGATTTTGATTTTACATTACCGTTTATGACAGGCTTCATTTCAACAGCAGGTGGGGAAGGTTTACTAATAGTTTCCATTTCCACACTTTTCTGATCTTTATTTGAATTTGAAGATTCAAACTCATTACTATCGAAAGCTGGGGGAGGAGGTGGACGCAACAATGGTTTGGCCCTAGCCTCGGTTTGAGTGCTCACTTTCTTAGGATTTAAGAATGAAGCTGACAGAGAATTAGTGCCAGGATATGGTGGCGTAGTTGATGAAAGATTCGATGAGGATGAACCAGCCGTTGATATCCCACTGTTATTGTTCATGTCTAAAAGACTAAACTCATCCATATCTCTTGTCGTCGTGATTTCAAGGGACCTATCATCTTCTAAACCAAGATTAATTAACTGAGAGCTTAATGTTCTTGTCTCTTCAGGGTGACTTGCCTTATATTCAGCATATAATTGCTTGGTCAGTTTGATCTTTTCATCCTCATTAACTGAAACAACTCGTGATCTATATGCACTGTAAACTGGTCTATGATCACTCATCAATAACGGAGCGTCAGAATACACAAGGGGCTGAAGATAATCACCTTTATAAATGATTCTATCTGTCCAGGATGGTGTTCTCGCTTTTTCTGAAGTATCATAGTTGTCTGTCCCACTATCATATTTATAAGTTGGACGAAATTTAATTGCAGGTTCCTTGAATCCACGGAAAACAAAGCCATTGTCAATTTCTTGAGTTAATTGATCATGGCGCATTAGCCTATCAATGTAACCTTCATGTTTCATGGCTAATTCTCTCCGAACCTCTTCGTTTGATAGGGCAATTCTATAGTTTGTGTCGCCTAACCAGAATGTAGAATCATGATGTGATATATTCTTAGATCTTGTAAAATTTATACCTTTCACAATACTCTCGTAATCATTACGACGATCATCGATATTAGTAGCACCAGCCGATAGATGGGTATTTACAAAACAAAAAGAAGTTTCTTCAAAATCAAATCTTATCGCAACAGCACCTTTATTGCCTGCCATCCCACCGAAACCTGTTTTCTTGCTAGCACCTTCAACACACTTCACGGATTTAGCTTTATCAGCCTTCACAAAGAAAAGAATTAAAAGTGAAGACATTTGTTCTACTCTTAATAGTAGATATTTGGATTCATACTGATTTAAGCATTCATTGACCATGTTTTCCCATGCAGATCCCTTGCTGTAATCAGCATTCAAAATAGATCCTGCAGTAAGTTCAATGACTTCTTGTAGACCTAAAACAACAACATCTGGTTTGAATTTATCTCCGATTGGAAACAGCCATTTGGATAAATCGATTTTCTTGGTCACACCATTTACATTATAGGTCCCTATCAAGAGGTTAATGGTGGAGGATGACGTGTATTGATCAGACATTTTTTCTAATTGTGATGATACATATTCGTTGATTGGGTCAAATAATTGCACGGCTTGCTGATGAGGTAGACGTCCTAGTAAAGCATCAATATTCTGTTGCTTTCCTTTATCCATGAAATTATTGATGTACATTCTGCTGACGGATTTGGTAGCATCAGAAAGGGCACCAGCCAATGACATTTTCCCTTTTCTTGAAAAAGAGGATTTTAATGCATTTGTCCCTGTATAAATTTGTGAAATTTGGTCACCATGATCAGCCCACAAGTTATTATGTTTGAGGACGAAATCATCTTCTTCAATGTACGTATTAGAAGTTATCAAGTTGAAATCCTGTAAAAAAATTTTGAACGCAGCTAACGAAATAACTTGTTGGACAAGATTAGTTCTGTCCAAACAATCTAAACAATTGGTTCTAAAGACACCTAATTGCTCGGAGATCACTCTATTTTCTTTGACATTATAAGAAAAATAACCTGAAGTCAGCAAAGAATCCATGATTCCGGGTATAAGTTTGTTGGCACCTGAAAACCCTTCCTGTGCAGTTTCCTTGTGGAAATCAAATGCAGTATAAAATACGTCTTTGCCGATTTTTAATTTTCGAGACTTAGTCAAATGTTCCTTGTATCGTCTGGATAGTGGTAATTCTGACGTCTTCGTAGATAGTAGATTGACAACATGTATAGGTCCATACTTCTGAATCGATTTGATAAAATGCTTGTCAAAAACAGGTTGTGTTGCTTCGAGTGACCTGGTAATTTGTACCTTAGGGTTAATCAAAGATGTATCTTGCTCCCAAAAAACTGGAATACTTCCTCTTATTTCAGCAAATGCATAACAATATTGAGTAGAGTACATGATAAATTCAGTTTCAACGAAATTGGCAACATTAGATTCGTCATCAACACCTCTGGCATTGAATCTCGTACCGGCTCTTTTCCAACTTTGCTTAGAGATAATAGTCAATGCAACTTTCGTTTTTCTTACATATGTGATGAAAGTCTCAGCAAAGCCACGGATAACTGTCGTCAAAAAACCTTCATCATCTAAAATCTGTTTTGCATGTGTATCCAGTCTATCTCTGTAAGTAACAATTTCTTGCATTAAGAAATAGTTCCACATGTACTCTTGTTCAAAATTGTCAGCACTTAAAGAACGTGAACCGAAACCACGGTCTTGTAGAGTTGATGTCAAATCAAAATCAGTACTGTAATAGAATGATCCATTTGATAGTAATTTTCTAATTTCAAAACATGGTTGTCTGGGCATTGTATTTGGGAATTCCGTACCACTTCCATTCAAGTCAGATTCTGGAAGTATTGGATAACCTGAAGAATCAATTTCATAGAAATCCCAAGTTGGATCGTTCAGACAAAAGAAATCTACGGCGAAAATCTTATTGACAGTTTCACCTGGGGTAGGAGCTGCAACTTTAGATTTTCCTGTTATTGCGGCCACGAAGATCAAGTCGTCCATCTCTATCAAACCAATGAATCCATGAATCTCAGAATCAGTTAACTTCTTGAAATTTTGTTTCTGCAAATCATTCTTAGAAATCAACTCAATTGCACATAAAGGTTTTTTATTCTTCTCATGCTGTGTATCAAAGACATTTTTCAGTATCAATGCATAGTTCTTGGAAACTATGGCTATTCTTCTTTCGGGTTCTTGTGAAACCAAAATATTCATCTTTACTGTAAACCTTCTTTAATAAAAATGTAGATAGAACCAAAAAGAATATTTCACTTATAAGCTCGATACACAGTTCCCTTGTGCTAGCACGGTATCTTAATCGGCTGAGGAAATAACTACTCTGATTTATCTTAGAAACTGCATTTGATCTACAAACCAGTTGTTATTTTTTTCTGAGTTTGCTATATTGGCCCCTTTCCGGCTCAGTATGTATAGCCACTATATGAGTAAAAATGAAATAGTAAATTGTGTAGAAGCTTCAATAATGTCAAATAAATAGGGTGCTTGTGTATATACGGTGTATTTATTGCAGATATAATTTACATGTTATGGAGCAATTAAGCGGAGGAGGCTTCGTTCTTTTTAGAGTTGGCATCTGGTAGAGCGATTTCGTTTTTATGGATAATATTGTTCACGGTAGAGAAAATGGCTTGTACCGAAGAATCACCAACATCCTCAGAAAGACCAATACCCCATTGGGCAGCTTGTTCATTGTCGGAGTCACGTCTGTAACGTAGTTGAACGTAAGAAGCGGCCTTAGTGTTGGAACCGGAACCGACAGCGTGTTCAGTATAGTTTTCAACATTCAAATTGACGTCTAACAAGTTGGATAGAGCGTCGACCAAAGAGGAAATAGGACCATTACCAGAACCCTGAATGTTGACAATAGTGTTGTTGAATTCAACTTGACCAGTTAAAACTCTACGGTCACCATCAACTTTTTCGACATTATAATCCACTAAAGTTAAGTATCTATGGCGTTCATTATTGTAGTTGTAAGTATCCTTCAACAAATTAGTGATTTCGTCGGCCTTCAATTCTCTTCCTAGAGCGTCAGCACTATTTTGGACGCAGGTGGAGAACTCGATCTGCATGCTTCTTGGAAGATCTAGACCTAGAGATCTCAAGATAACCCAAGCGGCACCACCCTTACCAGATTGTGAGTTGACTCTAATAACAGCTTCATAATCACGACCAATATCCTTTGGATCCAATGGAAGATATGGAATTCTCCATAGATGTTCACCTTGTTTCTTCTTCTTTTCTTGTAGAGCGAAACCTTTCTTAATAGCATCTTGATGAGATCCTGAGAATGCACAAACAACTAGATCACCACCATATGGAGCTCTTTCTGAAATAGGAATCTTGTTGCAACGTTCCACAACTTCAACAACTGATGTAATATCGGAAAGATCCAAATTTGGAGAGACACCTTGAACGTACATGTTTAATGCTACAGTAACTAAGTCAACGTTACCTGTACGTTCACCATTACCAAAAAGACAACCTTCGACACGATCAGCACCTGCTAATAAAGCAAGTTCGGTAGCAGCAACACCACATCCACGATCATTGTGGCAATGAGTTGAAATGCAAACTTTATTACGTTCAGAGATGTGAGTAGCGAAATATTCGATTTGATCAGCGTAAATATTTGGAGTAGCTATTTCAACAGTAGCTGGTAGATTGAAAATGATTGGATTATCTTCCGTTGGTTCCCAAACGGCCTTAACTGCTTCACAGATCTGGACTGCAAACTCTGGTGAAGTATCAGTAAAACATTCTGGAGAAAATTCGTACGTCCAATGGGTAGCTTGTTGAGTTGGATCATCTTTCGTCAACTTTCTAACTAATTTAGTAGTTTCAACAGCTTTAGCAATTGCTTCCTCTTGAGACATATTGAAGACAATTTCTCGGAACATATCACTGGTAGCCAAATATGTATGTACAGTGGCCCTCTTTGCACCAGTTAAAGCTTCAATGGTTCTCTTGACAAGATGTTCACGAGATTGGACTAATGCTTGTATAGTGACATCATCAGGAGCATTTTCAACAGCGTATCTTGTAAAATCGAAATCAGTTTGTGATGCAGATGGGAAAGCAACTTCAATTTCTTTAAATCCCATTTCTACTAATTTATGGAAATATTCCTTCTTCTGTTCTACAGACATTGGATCAGGTAGAGATTGGTTACCATCCCTAAGATCGGTAGAAAGCCAGCGTGGAGCCTTAGTTATTCTATTATCTGGCCATTTCCTATTTTTAAGGATGGGAGCTTTGAATGGTTTATATTTAGTAGAAGGATCTTTTAGCATATTTCTGTAAGTTAAAGTTACAGGTTTGATAGTCTTTTGCGCCCGACTAGCATACTCAGCTAGATTTATAACTGCAGGTTTTACCATCGAGGTTTGTATGATTGGTTAAAAATGTATGGAATGTGTATATAAAAGCCCGTGTTTTTGGTTGCTTTTGCTACAAGAAGAATCGTTAAAAGGATACTACTTTAGGAGAAAAGAAATAGGCCAAAGCAAGGTATGATGAGTTAGTTGTTCACAGAGTGAGAAATACTCTTTCACTTATATATGTCATAAAGTCAGCATGATCTGCTCGAGGGAAAAAAAGTTCAAGTGAAACGCTGCTTCTTGCAAGAATGAGTAATAGGTACATCGTGCAATACCTTTTCTTCCCACAGAGTGTGAGTAGGATACGATTACTCACACAACCCTACCAGCGTGTTTCACACTATTTCACAAGGATCTCAGTTGAATACTGATGGATTTGTCAATTTTCGTAGTTGCAGCCACCGTTAGCGGCGCATCCCGATATTGAGATCGTGTTCAGCCGATTCCGCTATGCCAGCTTAAAAGCGTAGAATTGTGACTCAAGAAGTGAAAACGACACAAAGCAATCAAAGCGCCAGTAAATGGTAGCTGTTGATGGTGATGGTGATGATGTTCTTTTTTTATTGCTAAATATGAAAAAAAAGGTTATGTATATATTTTATTCTTATATGGGTTGAAATGCTGGATGCTAAGAAAAAATGCGAAGAAAAAATGTGTAATATGCTTAATTTGAGGTGTGGAAGTCCATTTGTGCGATTATCTTTTGAACTTGTTGAAAAACCTCCTACTTCTGTGGAACACTGAGGAACGGTATATGTTATCGTTAGAATCTGCACGTAATGTTGAGATTCTAGTTGAACTCGAGGATTCTTGCGTTTCTCTGACTTTTTCGGTGAAGGGTTCTGATGCTGGAATATATTGGTAATGGTACTGATTGCTGAATCGTGTATATATGTCAAATAGTAGACCCAGGATGTGTTGTATAGCATTAGCGATGTCCTTTTGGCTAGGGATCTCGCCTGCTTCATGACACACATCAAAAATCTCCCTAATATTTTGTGGGAAATTACATTCCATGGGCGAATTAATCTTTATAAATTTCTTATAAATTTCACGATTCCAATCATCAAGTTCAAACTCTTTGTATGTATCATCCAATAAGAATTTCTTACTCTTATTGAAAAATTCTAAATTTTCCTCACAATGTGAATTTCTAGTAAATTTATGAAATTTATCTAGTACCATTTGTTCATCACTCACACACTTTTCTTCTGGTAAGCAATCTTTTGTATAATCGAAATTTTCATCTAGCTCCGCTAGAATATCGTACAAAGTAGGCAGTTTGCTCTCCATTAGTTAATAAAATCTTGTATATTGATTGTCCTTACTGTCTTGCTTTTTTATAAAATCACCATATAGCACAAAAATTTGTTAAAATCTTTCTATTTTCGCTTCTTTAATCTGTCAATTAATTTCTCTTCTCTGTACATCAAAGGCTCATCGACGCATCGCTATATATATATATATATATATATTTTCATGTATGTATACGTAAATATACATATCTTCAACTACACCACAGTAATAACCTCGAGATAGATAAAACACAGGCTCAAGAATTCGAAGCGCAATTTTTTTTTTTTTGCGTCTTCGACACAGAAGCCTTCGCACGCCAGAACAAAAAAAAGAAACGAGCATTATGCATCGATTGAAAATCCTTTATTGGCGTATGATGTGTAAGCTCTGGCTATATTGTGTCGAGGAGTCAGTAACACGAATGAATAGCAGCAGAGAGCTTGGCCTAGGGAAGAATAGGGTTGGGAGAAGGGGAGGAAGTCAAAGCAAGCCGAAGTTTCCATTATATGCAGGATCCGCTCTTTGTACCTTGTTACCACCTAAATATATTAACTTTATTGAGAAGGGCCTTCATCCGTTGGTGTTCTCGTCTCTTGAACGGTCCTCTGTTTGTTCTTCATGGAGTCTTGCGAGTAGTGGTGTGATTGGCGCATAGGATATGCGTTTACTTTTCTTATTTAACAACGTAGGAATAAAAATCCTAATTTAATACATGTGATGGAATAAGCTCATCGAGCTCATCAGTTACTGAAAACTCTCTTATCCCTTTTCGGTTTCCCGTCCTGTCCTAATCCACGGTTGCAACTCAGACAAAGTGGTACCAACAAAAAAATAACGTAATATCACATGAGACTGCTTTGAATTAGATTTTTCAGGATTTCCCACTATGGATTTGTTTTTTCTTGTATGCAGCTCTAGTTCCACAAGTTCTCGTCTTAACAATAGATTTTTTTTCATATATAAATGTATACGACGGTGCTGGGAACTTCTTGGATAATCCTAACGCAGCACCATAACCATCGGTAAAAACAATTATTATCTGGAGGGCCATCTCTGTGTGGGCGGTCTGTTTAGGAAACATGAACTTTATTTCTCAATACGAACATCAAGGGAGCTTATTGTTCCATATATGTATGCTTACAGACAATAGAGGATACACAGCTAAAACCTAAAGTCCCAGAAAGGTTTATTAATTACACTTACATTCGAACTCCAGCTAATACACAGCATTGATTTTTAATATATTTTACTACATAACAGTTTACGTTCCATCCGTTAACGATGCCTACAGGTAATTTCTTATTTGATCAATAAAGTCCTTGGGACGGCAGAAAACGCACACGTAACCATCTAATATATGCCATAAGTAGGTCCCGACATCCAGAAATTGAAAAATTAACTTGCAAGTTCTAGACTTTGATAACACTCATATGGATTAACCATTATATCAATTGTTAAAAATAAAGTTTCACCGTTTGCATAAATTAATGCTCATTGAAAATAAGCTAACAATTGAATTGAGGACCTTAAATAACTCAATATTGACTTAGAAGGATTCGATTGCCGAATAGTTGGTAATGTATACGCATGCACATACTGTCTAACTCAATACAGCTAATAGCACAACCAGTGTAACAATAACTATGATTATCAATGTTACGGTTCCGCATTTGTTTTTACTCTTTTGATGTTCGTTGGCTTTATTCAGTTGTTTATTTGCATTCATGGCATTGTCACTAAATTGGTTGATGTTATCGTCGATTGTATTGATTTGTACACCTTGTTCAGTAACTAACGTCCCCAATTGTTTGAAAATTGCGTTAACCTCATTAACTGCACTATGAATGTTTTTGGCTTGCTCGTTTCTCTCTTGTTGAATAATTGTTTGGAAGTCTAGTTCTTCTTGAAGGACAGGCTCTTCTTGCTCTTGTACTTGTGATTGTTGTTGAGAAAGTAATGGAGTCTGCTCGCTCTCGTTTACCTGAATCGTTATATAACTACTTTCGTTTTCTATGGGACGTTCTTTTATGAAATTATAGTTTTTTATTAGATTTAGGAATATATTGTTAAGTATTGTGAAATCACCGTATAATTTGTGGTCGTTGGAAATATTCAATTGTAATATTTCATCACGCAACGTCGAACACGTGGGAATCAGCTCGTTTTCGATCGCAGTCTTGGTCTGTACCGTTCGTAGTTTATTGAACTTCTTGAACTCCCTTTCAAAAGTTTTTAAATTATCAGTGAATGAAGTAATTAACTTACCTATTCTTTCGTCGCCAGCAAAATGGGACTGGCTCTTTTTAGCACTAGACTGTGCTTCAACATCATAGAAGGACATGTGGCTAGTGACTTTCTCAGACTACTGATTTCCACATACTAGCAATAAAATTGTAGATGTTTTTGTTTTTTTTTGCTCGTAGTGGCCCGTACTTTCCACCAAGAAATATATATATATATATATATAAACCTTTAATAATGAATGCACATTCAATTACTCTATATAACAATTCAGGATGTTACGCTAGTAAACCGCTATGAAAGTCTATCCATTAATAATAGTTGTGAGTTTTTGGAATATAGTCGTCAGTTGGGTAAGGTGCGTTAGAGTTTGAGTTGCTTTGAGTGTACATTTGCTGCTGATGCATTGCGTCTGGACTCGTGTACGTTTGTTGATATGATGTTGGGCTATTACTGTGTGCTGCAGCTGGCTGTAATGGCGTTATCTTACCCATATATTGCTGTTGAGGATAGGACGGTATCGCGCTCTGTGGACTGGCCATTTCAATAAAAGTATTTCTGCGGTCATCATTCGGTTCACCTCCAGGTATATTAACTTGTCTTCTAGTATCGAATTGAGCACGTTGAACTTCTATCTGTCTCTTAATTTCTTCTTGTCTTCTTAGAAGATTTTCTTTTTGAATCTGTTTCTCCCTCTCGAGTTCTTGTTGTTGTTCTTGTTTTCTTTGCTCTTCAGCCTCTCTTTGTAATTCAAGCTCTTGTTGCCTTGCTAACTCTTCTTCTTTGTCCCTTTGTATCTGCTTCTGTGCATCCAGATCTATAGTTTGTTCCAACTCGAACACGTCGTTACTTCCATTATTACCGTATTCGTTGTAATAACCGTCATTCTTATCATTGCTGTACATAGATTGAGGAGGTTGGACTGGTTGATATATTATCGTTGCAGGTTCATACGAACCCACAGGTTGCGCAGGTTGATAAGCTTGATTGACATTTTGATTTGATCTATTCTTGTAGCAGGATGAACACCAACAAATAAATTCACATATCCCACCTACGCCTTGTCTAAAACACGTTAAAAGCGACCCAATTAGCCAGATTACAACAATACAGGCTAGTACAATACCTACAATTGCGACTATCTTACATGCTTTATCATCCATACAGGTATCCCAACTCTTGAAACTTTCTAAATCCTCTTTGACACTTCTTTCATTGAGTCCCAGACTCTGTGTCACTTTACATACGAGCATTCTTACCCTTATGCGGCTTCAAAACTGATTTACTTTGATGAATGTGGTTAATTATATATTTGACATCTCGTTAAATTTATGAAACTTTTCTCGAAAAATTGATCTAATTTTAGAACGGGAAGGAGAGGAAAAAGAGTGTTGGTTAAATACAGAGAATTATACAGAAAATATATAACGTGTAGGGATGGATTAGACACAAGACATCGTTGGACCCGTGGAGGCCCACCTATACGATCACACAACAGCCACCACCCGAAGATTTCTTGGCTGCATTATCTGAAGCAGTCGGTTTAGTTGATTGATTGACTCTTGCTTGTTTACTTACATTTGAGACTCTTCCGCCGGCGTCAGTTTGTGCATTGGACGCATCTGCCTGTTGTGGTAAGGGCTGTACTTGAGGAGCTTGTAATGTGGCATTGGCGTCTTGTGGTAAGTTATTCATATCGTCATTGGTTATATTATCAGAAGTTTGTTGAATATTTGTAAAATTATCTTGTGGGTTTTGGACATTTTTTAATACATGTGAGCCACCAGGGCCTATATGAGTGCGACCTGTACTATCAGGAGCATTTAATTGTTGATTAGTATCTTTCACAGTGGAAAACTGTTCATAATTGATATCATTTTCAGTTTCCACATTTTTCTTGTTGTATTTGCCACCATCATCCCTAACAAGACGCACAAGACTATAGAAAGCTTCTTCGACGTTAATTGCCTGCTTGGCAGAAGTTTCCAAGAAAGGTGCGTTCATTTGTGTTGCAATATGTTGACCATCTTCGTATGAGACCTGTCTTTCATCTTCTAGATCGGATTTATTACCTACAATGACCACAGGGATGTAATCAGAGTCTTTAACTCTTTGAATTTGTTGATAGTAAGTCATCAATTCTTCGAAAGAAGTTCTCGAAGTGACAGAATATACGAGTAAGAAACCCTCACCTGTTCTCATGTACTGTTCTCTCATAGCGGAGTATTCTTCTTGACCAGCAGTATCTAGAATATCTAAAATTGTGACTTTATTATCTATCACGACTTGTTTCCTATACGAATCCTCAATGGTGGGATCATATTCGTCTACGAAATGTGAATGAATCAATTGAATAGTCAATGCGGATTTACCTACACCACCGCCACCAACAACGACTAGCTTGTATTCTCTTATATTGGACTTATTCAAGGACATGCTTGTTAGAATCCTTCGTACGTCTCAATTGACAAAAAAAAAGCCGCAAACTTTTATCCTGTTTCTTTATCAAAAAGATCGTGGTATACTTTTACTTGAAAGATTATTTCAGTAATAAGAAATCCCTGTTGTATGGTATGCTTTCAAGTATTATATAATGCAACAGAATATGTTCAAATAATATATTTTTATCTGTAAATGCAAAAGGGAAAGGAAAAAAAAAAAAAAAAAAAAATTAGCTTTTCCTCCCATTGAAAACACGTGATTGATAGAACCCTGATTTACCGACATCCAGCCCTATGCTGATTCCGACCGGAATACCGCTCATCGGCACAGTTTGAAAATTTACCCTAGCAATGCGTTATTTCTAGCCCTGGAGTATTCCACGGGGTTATCACGTGATTGTTTTTTGTTAATTGCCGCTGCCTTCGCCGCCGATACCCACAATCAAATTAACGTAAAGTGTCCCTCCCCGGTTTAACGGGCCTCTCAAAGGAAGTGCACGTATAGATAAGTATATATATGTATATACAGGTAGATGTGCTTAAGACTGGTGAAAGGTATATAAAGAAAGGTTTGTGTGTGGCAGTTTTCTTGAGACGCATATCTGTGGATTAGCACCTTTCCCCATCTTGGTATTCGGTAATACAATGTCCTCAGATACTTCAGACACTGCAATCTTGAATGAGGAAAACGATTCTTTGATTCATGAAACTGGGTCCTCAATAATGGAGAATTTCAAATCTCTGGCTGCAGGCGGTGTCGGTGGCGTGTCAGCCGTTGCCACGGGACATCCTTTCGATTTGGTTAAAGTCAGATGTCAGAATGGTCAAGCAATCAACGCTAAAGACGCAGTTTTGCAAATTTGGAGTAATTCAAAAGGTCATGGGTTGTTCCCCATTAATTTGGTAAGAAACTTTTACAAAGGTGTCATACCACCATTGTTGGGAGTGACGCCAATCTTTGCCGTCTCATTTTGGGGTTACGATGTCGGTAAGAAAATAGTCAGTTACAATAATAATTATTTGACAAATCTGTCCACTTCACAGATGGCCGGTGCTGGGTTCATTAGTGCCATTCCAACAACTCTAATTACGGCGCCCACGGAAAGAATTAAAGTCGTTTTGCAAACTTCAAAAAATAAGCAGAGTGTCGCTACAGCCGCTTCTAAGATCTTACATGATGGTGGGATCACTTCTCTTTTCAAAGGTTCGTTAGCAACGTTAGCAAGAGATGGTCCAGGTAGTGCTTTGTATTTTGCATCATATGAGGTTGTTAAGAAAAAATTGAATAAAGAAAGTGATCAATTGAGTGTGAAGAACATTTGTCTTGCCGGGGGGATTGCTGGTATGTCAATGTGGCTCGTTGTTTTCCCCATTGATACAATAAAGACTAAATTACAAGCGTCATCTACAAAACAATCAATGATTAATGCCACCAGAGAGATATATTCATCAAGAGGTGGTATAAAAGGGTTTTTCCCGGGTTTGGGTCCCGCCTTATTGAGATCATTTCCTGCAAATGCAGCTACATTTTTAGGCGTCGAGTTGACACATTCATTTTTTAAAAGATATAACATCTGAATAAATATATACTTAACTTTGCATTGAAAAGAAAAAGAGATGTACGCACCACTCAAGCTAATTCTTGCCAGCCCTCTGGTTTCTTCATGTTATTAACAGTGTAAAATTTAGAAGCACAGGAATATCCATTCCATGTAAAATCTTGCTTTGGATTACAACTACATTTACCTTCGAATCTAGTGACTGGATCTAATGGGCATGCACTGAAAGGAATATGGTAGTAGCCAATATCACTGAAATGATGAATTTCATTACGATCTAAGAAAAGTGCAGCAGCAATTGAATGAACTGGTGCATCACCCCATCTTTCATAGAAAAATCCACCTGCTTTATCCAAATAATCGAAATAAGAATTATAAGCATGACTTCTCAAGAAATCCAATGAACCAATTTCGAAATTGGACCAGAAATGGCATAGATTGTATGAAAGGCCACCATCATCACTGATGAAATCCATCATGTTGTTTTCATGAATAAATTGTGGATGGTCATTCATGAATTTGACAGTAGTAGGCCATAAAGTTCGAATGGTAGCGTCATATTCTCTTAAAGAAATGGTAAAACCATACTTTTTGCCGTTTTCTCTCATAAATCTAAAAACATCATAATTGATATCACAATGGAATTTGACATCAGGTTCAACTCTCCAATACCAGTCATAATCATCTAATAAGGGATGTTTGTAGAAGAAACCAGACTCAAATCTACACATATGTCTGTAGGAAACAGAATCACCATAAATGACCTTTTCTTCCTTCATTTTTTGTCTTGTTTCAGCAGCTTTATTTTGGTCAATCCATTCTGGGTAAGACCAGTGTTCCTTAGGAACTTTACCGTATTTAGTGGTACCACTTACCAATCTAGAGGTAACTTCTTTAAATTCCTCCGTAAAATCAGCATCGTTAAGAAAAACCCAGTCATAGTTGTATTGGTGATTGAATCTATCTTCGACATTTTTAATTGTAGAAGCTAAAGAATAAAGATCTTGATTACGTGCTAAAGTGACAAAAGTAGCTTTTTCCCTTTTACCAGATTTAGCAACTCTAACACCAGTGTTGCTTACTGATGCGCCGCTATATAGGATGTACAGCGTTAATAAAGTCACTAGTACGATACCAATCTTTTTGAAACGAGCTTCTTTACCAGGAGGTATAGAAATCTTTGCCATGATTAGATTGCCAAAAGTTCGATGAAAGTATACGAGTGATTTACCAGTAATGCAAGAAAATCCAACTATTGACGCTGCTTATTTCTGTGTATATGGCCTGTGCTTTATACAAAAAACAAAAACTTGCGTTGCTGTCTTTTTCCAACTGAGTTCGAGCACTAATCGTTCAAGCTTTCTCAGATTATCCGTTTCTCGAAGGCTGATTTGCACCAAAAATTCCAAAAAGGAAAGCCAGCGGAAGAAGATCTCTATTTTTCACGCGTAGCTCGTCGTTACCCTCAACGTTTTGAGGTGATGATTGGCTGTCTGCCCAACCCTAACGGTTATATTAGGTCTTATTTGTAGTTGATGTATTTTTGCTACATGGATGGTCGGGGTAGGGTTAGGGTTGGCTCTGGCTCTTTTTTTTTTGGTCGGATATTTTTTTTCTTTTCTAACATCTTAAGTGAATAATAAACATCATCATCATCATCATCACTTCTAACACAATACTACAAGTGATAGAATCAATAGTACTATGACTACTGCATCGGTGTCAAATGCGGGACAGGGCCATATAGGACTCCGTCGTCGCCTCTCAAACACAAGAAAAAGATCAATTTCATCCTCTATAATTAATTTTTTCAACAACAATAGAAATAATGATACAAATATGGATGAGATACCTGAGTCTGTTAAAGAGGTTGACAGTGTACAGAGCTCCAATCGCGCAGGATCCATCGAGGTCAAGAGAAGAAGGAAGCAGGACACTATTTCCACAGTAAACCCTGAAAGGGATACGTTGATACTCTACGAAACAGGTTCGGATTTCAGACCACCGGTACTACCAATTCTTCCAATACAGCGGTTGAGGTTATTGAGACAAAAACAGTTTTTAAGACGTATGAACGATAGGAATTTTGTGACGCGCCACTCTACGTCGTTGATGTCAATTGGTGACGATTCTGAAATACAAGGTAATGATACTGTCTTGTACCATAAATCTGTTACGCCATCTCCGATAAAGAAACCAGCGAGATCGTCGCATTTGAAAAGCATAGCTTCCTCCCAAAATGTAAATACAAGGAGGAAAACTCAAGGTATTAAATGGTCAGGTAGTTTTGAATACGATCTCTCTGAATATGATAGTATTCCGGAGAAGAAACCTGTTACGAATGAACAAAAAGATGCTGGACTCACAATTCGTTTAAATACAAATATTAATGGTTTGGAGACGAAAGCAGGTGATTCTAGCCTTTCAGGTGCTCAGAAAAAGCTTTTAATAAATGGCGTTAAACCGCTTGTCAAATCAAAGATCGCATTAAAGGAACCCGTCAAAAACATAGCCACTAGTTCGAAGGTCGTATTACCTACTGCGGGATTCGATTTTATCAAGGACACCGGAACACCATCAAAGAAAGCTCCAGTCTCTTTCTCTCTGAATAAAGGCAAAGCCTTACAGCAACCACAGAAATCTTTATCCACTGACGAGAAAAAGATTTCCGAAGCTCCAAAAATATCTTTAAACTTGATACCATCAAAGTCTCAAACCTCTACATCGGCAACAAAACCAGCATTTTCCTTTGTATCAACCTCGAAAAAACAAGAGGTCGAAGAAGATGATGATAAAGAAGAACCAAGAAGGAAAAAACGTTCAGCACCAAAAGGGCCTTCCATAAATTTAACATCAACATTATCTGGCAACAAAGACGGTGGTTCGAAAGAGGAGCCTAGAATTTCATTTGGCCTAAACGGTAAGAAAGAAGACGCAAAAATACCATCATTCTCCTTTGGCGCTACTGAACCAACCGAAAGGACTACTTTCACTGAACCTAAATTGTCTGAAAAAACTCCGACTACAAAGCCTGCATTCAGTTTTGGTACATCTGCAACAACCGGTAGCACTACAATAACAGCACCTTCTTTTTCATTAGGAGCCCCAAAATCAAGTGAGGAAACTCTCAAAGCGACAGTTCCTGTATTAAGCCTAGATAAGGAAGAAACTAGCACCAAACCAACCTTTTCCTTTGGGGCTAGTCTTGGCAAGAAAACAGAGGAGGGACCTGCTATACCGTCTTTCTCATTCGGCGCGCCCTCGACAAAGAAGGAAGATATGCCTACTGAGGCAACTATCAAAGAGGCCAAACCAACTTTTTCATTTGGCAAACAAACTGATGAAGCTAAACCAGCATTTTCTTTTGGTGAACCAGCAGATGTTAAAAAGGAAGAGCCTAAGCCAGCTTTCAGTTTTGGTACAACAAGCTCGCAAGGGGATAAGGCTGACCCTGCAAAGATATCCACCTTTTCGTTTAGCAAGCCAAACATCACCAATGTAGAAAAGGAAGCTGTCATAAGCGATATTAAAGTGCCTGTTGGCGGGTTTTCATTTGGTAACAAGGAAAATAATATAAGTACAGCATCTAATGGCTCTGCTTCATCATTTCAATTTTCTAGACCACAAGATAAACCTGCATCAGGCTTTTCCTTTAATAAACTTCCACCTCCTGTAGTAGCGCCAGAGAAGAAGGCAGAGACTGGTACAACAGGATTTTCATTCAAGAAACTTCCTACAAGTGGCAGCACTAGTGCCGTTTCAACTAATAATCCACTTCTTGGAACCGGTACTGCTGCTGCTGCGGTACCAAGTTTCAACTTTGGAAGTAACAAATCAGATAATCAACCTGCTACCCCCGGATTTTCATTCGGTAAGCCCTCAAATAGTACTGGTAACCTTCAACAAAGTCTATTCCCAACATCTGCTTCAAGCACTGCTACTAGTGGAACTTATGGAGCGAACACTTTCAATGCATCAATAAACCCTTTGCTATCCAGTGCAGCGAATGGTAGTGGAGCAAACCCATTGCTCTCTAGTCAACCAAATAACAACGCTGGATTCAACTTTGGTGTAAATGGTTCCAATCCAAATACAGCTCAGTCCGTATTCCAAGGGAACACATTCAACCCACCCGCAGTGGATGGGTTTAGTAGCAATCCAGCTCCTCAAGTAAATTTCCATCCATCTGCTACCGCAAATATAAATTTTGGTGGAGGCGGAAACGTGAATCCTGCGGCCATCTTTAATGCACAAACACCGGTTACAACGAACACTGCACCCCAGCAACCTGGTGGACTCATGACACAAAGAAAGATGGCAAGAATGAGACAGCCTAGGAGGTGAATTGTATATAGATTACGTATATTTTACATTTGATATTAATTTTCATTCTTTGCATGTTATACTACTACGACTACTAGTGCTACTACTATTACGACTGAGTTCGCGATAATATAAATATATCAATCGATCAGAGTGAAAAAAAAATAAGCTTGGCAAAATAAGCAGATCGAGATGAGATAGATATGATTAAGCTTGACACTCCATCATTCGCTTTAGGATTCACATGTTGCCTGCTATTGAGTTATGCCAGTCCATGGTTAGCCGTAATTGTCGGTGGAATACTTAATTTCATAAAGTTCACGATAATAATGGGTATTGTTTTAGGAGCTGCGTATGTAGTTGGTATGAATAGTAATAAAAGAAATGTCAAACTGGCAGAGAAATCAGCTGAAAAAGTAAATGATCGTGCCAGCGACATTGGTACTTTCAAATATTTCGATATTCCTGTCACAAAATTGGATGAAAGGAAGCATGAGAAGCTTGCCACATTTAGTGAAAGTTTAAGGTACGAAAATTTTGTAAATATGGCCAAGTAAATAATATGATGTAAATATATAGATTTATCGTTTGTGAAGAAAAAATGGAATTTGGATAAAGTATTATATTAATAGGAAACTATATGATATAAAAAAATTAAATTAATAATTTTAATGAGTTTCGGAAGGAATTTCGAAAACAATTTGCTTACCAGTTAATTTAGCGTAAACAGCTTGGAAAGATTCTAATTTGTAGTCAATTTGTTGGACATCCTTGGAATCTAATAAGACTTTTTGGATCTTGTTACCACCGACTAAGTATCTGACTCTTTTACCGACGATTTCAGTTGGGAAAACCATGTCTTCCAAGATTTTGTCGTGGACAGCGGATAAAGTTCTAGATCTTGGTCTCTTTTGAGCTTGTCTAGCGTTTCTAGCTGGCTTTGGTAAGATTCTTCTTTCAGCTAAGAAGATGACATGTCTATCTGGGAATTTCTTTTCTAATTCACGAGTTAATTTTGTTTGAACTTTGTGGAAACCAGTTAAAGATGGGACTGGAACGAAGATGGCTAAAGCTTTCTTACCACCAGCAACGTCAATTTCTCTAATAGATTTGAATTGTAATGGTCTTAATTCAGCTTTTAAGTCAGCAGAAGAATTTTCTAATTCGACAAAAGCTTGGGCAACTTGTAATTCCAATTCAGTTGGAGCTTGAGATAAAATCTTAGCTTGTGCAGACATTATTGACAATCTTCTATCTTGGTATTAGCAATAAGACAAGTTTTCAAATAAACGCTCTTTGTATATAAGATACTACTAGTGAAATTTTACGATTATAGTCATTAGGACCTCGAGTAGATAGAATGATGATACTACACAGTATAGTACGTACGAGAGGCACACACGAGGGCCAAACGCATCCAGAATATTGGTGATACTACTTTGGAAAACCAATTGGAAAATTGGCATATTGGGCGTGCGTAAGCGATTACCGTGCGTGCGAGCCATGTCTACAAGGAACATTTAGCTACTCTCTACCTAGCCATCCGAGTATCCTACCAGGATAGTACCAACAGACCCCATCCCGGGGAGGCAAAAACCTCACGCTTTCCAAGGAGAAGCCAGGCTGAGATCCTTCCCTGCACGAGAGATGGCTGCCTCAAGCAAATGCTCTCTTTCCGATGGCAAAAAATCTAAGAATATGAAATATCAGTTTTTGGAAAAGCGACGCACATAAAGTTTTTGAAAATTTTTCAAATAACATGCACGGGTTTTGTGAATGTACGGATGTCAAAACAGTCAAGTAACAGTTTCAAAAAAGACCTGGCAGTAGTATGACGTGAAGGTTTACCCGGAAAGAACCTCCTCAGATTTGAGAGATTCCCACGTACTGTAATGGCACGCTAACAGCTCCTCATCATCTTCCACTCCCCCCACAAGGCTGCTCTATAACAGGCTTAGTACGTTCTTCTTGGGCACCCTCGAACTTCCCACGCATAGCTCATTAAGACAAAGGGAAAAATGTATTTTCTTGAAAGGCTATACATTCTTCAAGAACAAGTACTACTTGTACGCTCTAGGTAGTAACAGGCGATGCCCTCTCTCTCTTTCACCCTCGTTCGGGCATCACCGTTCCCCAGCTAAAGGGTGGTAGACACAAATAGCAAGAGATATTACTCAACTCTTGTCACTCTCCACTTAATGAATTCAATCTTGAGGTGAATTTTCCCAATTTTTACTTGAAAGATCACTTAAGCCCATCGGGCATCGCAAAGGAGAGAAAAAAAATCTGATGTATAAATTGTCATTGGATTTACTCATTAATAAGATTTATTAATTCTTCTATGACGGTCGCTCTTGTACCCCTATACACGGTTGGTACTCTCTGTCTCTTTATGTACATATATATTGTGTCGTAAGCATATTACTTTCGAAGTAGATTAAGTTCTTGTAAAGAAGAGAAAGACTGAATTTGTCTGTGTGTGATTCGAAGATAAAACAAAATGGTTGCTAACGTTAAAGACTTACCTCAATTATCAAGCAAATTGGAAGAAGCTAAGAGAACTGCAGCTTATAATGCAGTCGACCAGAATATAAACTTCGAGGAACACAGAATCATAGGCATTGGTAGTGGTAGTACGGTTGTCTACGTTGCTGAGAGATTAGGTCAGTACCTCAAGGATCCAGCAAGACATGAACAAGTTGCTAATTTCATCTGTATACCTACCGGATTTCAATCTAGAATGCTAATTAAGGAGAACGGACTTCAATTAGGTAGCATTGAAATGTTCCCGGACATTGATATTGCATTTGACGGTGCCGATGAAGTTGATGAAAATATGCAATTGATCAAAGGTGGTGGTGCATGTTTATTCCAAGAAAAACTTGTCAGCACTTCTTCCAAGAAATTCATCGTTGTGGCTGATTATAGAAAGAAGTCTCCAAAATATTTGGGCACGAACTGGAAACAAGGTGTACCGATCGAAGTTGTACCTTCTGCTTATGTGCGTGTTACAAAGGACTTGGAAACAAAATTACACGCAAAGAAGGTTGTCGTTAGAGAAGGCACTCCAGCTAAAGCGGGTCCAGTGGTTACTGACAATAATAACTTCATTATAGATGCGGATTTCGGTGAGATTCACGATCCAAAACTATTACATACTCAAATTAAATCTTTAGTAGGTGTCGTGGAAACAGGGTTATTCATCGATAACGCTGAAATCGTTTACTTCGGTAACGACGATGGTACTGTATCCGTTATGAATAACTAATAAATTTGAAGCTGCTATCTTCCTTGCAGATGGTATTAATTTAAATATGTGTATTTTATATATGTCGTTCTAGAGAAGCGCATACAATAAGTTTTTTGATTTATAGTCTCTATTTGTCGATATTATTCGAAATCCACGATAATCCTTCGACCAACCCTGTCCCAGTTAATGCATTACTACCAATAACGCACCATTGTTGGTTTTTCAAATTTCTGTCCAATTCTAATAGATTTGATATCTCTTGAGGTTTCAGAGAACCTTTCAAGTCTTGTTTATTAGCCCACACCAGCAGCACAACATTCTCCATTTCTTTCTCACTAATTATACTGTAAAGTTCTTCTTTGGCTTCATTAAACCTTTCACGGTCACTACAGTCAATAACAAAAATCAACGCACTAGTCGCTGGAAAGTAGTGCCTCCACAGCGGTCTTAGTCTCTCTTGTCCTCCAACATCCCACATGTTGAACTTGATGTTCTTATACGTGACTGTCTCAACATTAAATCCCACTGTTGGTGTGGATGTCTTTATCTTATTCAGTTTCAATTTGTAGAGAATGGTAGTCTTGCCCGCATTATCCAATCCCAGCATCAATATCTTCATTTCTCGAGACCCAAATAGCTTACTCAGCCTCCTAGATATAGAATTACCCATCCTCTCGTATAAATTTTGTCCAGTTTTCACTCTTGATTAGCTCACTTACTTAATTCTAGAGATGCATGTTTTTTCAATGTTGAGCCTTTAAGGGCCTCTTCCTGCCCGATTTTTATATTGAACAGTAGTAAGAATAAGTATATTTACAAGTTATGTGGATCCATACTTATTTGATGTGTGAAAGTTTATATAGTAGTTGCTAATAGTGTTATGATGGATCTTGAATTGCTGAATGAGTTACTATATCTTAGGTTACTCGCCTCTTCTGTTACTATGACGAATTGCCAAGGCTTTAATATTTTTATATTTAATTTCCCGAAACATAAAATTCGAAACTTGAGCTTACTTAATGAGCATCTTCATAAAAACAGAGTTAAAACTGCATACAGGAAGCATATTCTAAGCTATTGGCTTTTGTACGCATGTGTAAGCAATGGACTTTTCTATTCCACCGACTTTGCCAGTAAATCTGCAGAACAAACTCAGTGACATTGTACAGGATTATAAAGATGGTAATCTGACTGTAAAGGGCTATGAAACAAAGCGACTCCAACTACTGGAGAATTCAACTAGTGACCCAAAGAGATCAGTTAGTAATGTTAGAGCAAATACTATACGAATCCCAGGTAGAAATCAAAGCTTATCTTCCACCTTAATACAGAAGAGGTCATCGAATCTCAATTTACTCTCAAGAAATGATTCTGTTTATAGAGTCACTACAAATTCATCAATAGCATCTCCCTCAATCATGGGAACCTCCATAAGGCACAAACGCCATTCGTCTACGCAGTTATCCCTTCCTTCTAGGGATATTTTGTCAAATGGTTCCTACAATCCTATGGTGCCTCTACTGCCAAGGAAAGTTCTGAAGAATGACAACACTTTAATGGCTTCTTTACCTTCCATATTGAGAGGAAGATCTGAGAACTATGCAGGTCAAAATGCAATTATAAATATAAATTCTAAAGGTAAAGAAACATTTATAAGTTGGGACAAGTTATATTTAAGAGCAGAAAAGGTAGCCCATGAGTTAAACAAAAATAACCTCTACAAGATGGATAAAGTCCTTTTATGGTACAATAAAGATGAAGTAATCGAATTCGCTGTAGCTATATTGGGTTGCTTCATTGCTGGAATGATCGCCGTTCCAGTTTCATTTGATATTTATTCACTTGGAGAAATCATTGAGATTTTGAAAACTACAAACTCAAAATTCATTCTAATATCAAATGATTGCTATAAACATCTAGACAATCTATATTCA
Organism: Kazachstania africana CBS 2517; assembly: GCF_000304475.1. Classification (NCBI taxonomy): domain Eukaryota; kingdom Fungi; phylum Ascomycota; class Saccharomycetes; order Saccharomycetales; family Saccharomycetaceae; genus Kazachstania; species Kazachstania africana. Next base: position 367,961 of record NC_018949.1, on the reverse strand, counting down.
GCGAATAATAATAAAATAAAATTGAATAAAAATGAAAATTTCTCTAACGTTATATTTTGTAAGACTGACGATTTGGGAACCTATTCAAAGGCCAAGAAACATGCACCAACATTTGATTTATCAACAATAGCTTATATCGAATTTACTAGGACTCCTCTAGGAAGGTTATCCGGTGTTGTTATGAAACATAAGGTATTAAATAGTCAACTTTCGTTGCTGGCAAAAATATTGAACTCTAGAACAATGCCTCATTGGAAGAAGAATGAAATTATGAAGCCTCACAATCATAAGATCAAACCCATTGCGGCCAATAAAAAACTTTCAGGTAGATTTAATTTAGTAAATACTCTGGATCCCACCAGATCAACGGGGTTAATATGTGGTATATTTTTCAATGTCTTCAGTGGTAATCTTTTGATAAACGTTGACGACAATCTGTTGTCGAAAAGTGGTTCCTACGAAAATATTATCGATAAATATAGAGCAGATATCCTTTTAAATGACCAACTACAATTGAAACAAATTGTTATCAATTACTTGGAAAATCCTGATGTGGTCGCTGAAAGAAGGAAACATAAGGTGGATTTCAGTTGTATTAAGTGTTGCTTAACATCATGTAATACAATAGATGTTGACGTAACCGACATGGTTGTTAATAAATGGCTCAAAAATTTAGGTTGTATAGACGCAAATTTATGCTATTCGCCAGTACTAACTCTTCTAGATTTTGGTGGTATCTTTCTTTCTATAAAAGATCAATTGGGCCATTCAAGTAATTTTGCTATTCATAACGCCAAACTGAGACACCAGGACGAATTATATATTAACAAGGAACAGTTGAAGGGCAATTGTATCGAAACCAGTATTGACGCAATGGCAAGTTCAACAAGTTCATTCAAGGACTACTTAAAGTTGGAGACGTTCGGTTTTCCACTTCCAGAAACATTACTTTGCGTGGTAAATCCAGATGACTCAACCTTAGTTCCTGATTTGACTGTGGGTGAAATATGGGTATCTTCAGACAACTTGATAGACCAATTTTATCAAATGGATAAGGTTAATGACTTCGTCTTTAAAGCGAAGCTAAACCATACGAAAATGTTTTCATTTATCAGCGAAAGCTCTGATGAAGATCTAGCAAATTTTGCGATAGAGAGATTAAATTTTATATCTAGTATTTGCCCCCCGACAACGCAATTCCTGAGGACCAAGCTAATAGGGTTTGTTTATAATGGTAAGGTGTACGTTCTTTCGTTAATTGAAGATATGTTTTTGCAAAACAAATTACTAAGACTACCTAACTGGGCTCACACATCTGACTTAAAAAAGGAAAAAGCGTCCTCTTCTGGTAATACTGCTAGTACCGGAGGTACCACTATTGTCGGCAATCAATTGAATGAATCATCTCTTTCGCTCCCTTCTCTCGCAACGAGACGTGTTGTGCAAACGCATTATCTACAGCAGATTACCGAGAGCATTGTACGAACTGTTGCGACGATTTATGAGGTCTCTGCTTTTGAACTGAATCATCATCAAAGTGAGCATTTCTTAGTAGTAGTAGTTGAAAGTTCACTTGCCAAAAAGCCACAGCTTCCAGCAAATTTGCAATCTGGAAGTTCTGACAGATCATTACTTGCAGGCGCCTCTCAAAAGGATAAGGATGTTCTAGAGAAAAAGATGAATGATTTAACAGATCAAATTTACAGAGTTCTTTGGATCTTTCACAAAATCCAACCTATGTGCATATTAGTTGTTCCTAAGGATACGTTACCAAAAAGATACTGCTCTTTAGAATTGGCAAATAGCATTGTAGAAAAGAAATTTTCTAGCGGTGAATTAAACTCCTCCTTTGTTAGATTTCAATTTGATAATGTTATTCTTGATTTTGTACCACATTCAAACTATTATAATGAGAGTATATTCAGTCAACATCTTTCAGTTTTGAGAAGATCATTTATTGAGAGTACATTAGATGTTGATAAAGACCAAATAGACAAATCGTTTTGGCAAACATCTGGTATAGACTACAGAGAATATTCTTACGATGGCAAAAGTCCCAAGAAGAAAGTTACAGATTTTAAATCAATTCTTGAAGTGTTGGAATGGAGAATCGAAAAACAGGGAAATGAAACAGCCTTTAACGATGGAGATAGTAATACTACCTCAAATAGTAATGATAATAATGTTCATAAAAAGGTTTCCTGGAAAACTTTTGATCTGATAGTTGGCTCCTTTCTGAAAAAAATCGTGGCATCGAAGACGCCACTGAAAAGTGGAGATAAAGTTATCATTATGTGTGAAAATGCTGTCGAATATGTTGCTATGGTAATGGCTTGCTTTTACTGTAACCTTGTTATCATACCACTAAAGCCACTAAGTGAAAGAAATTTAAAATATGACTTCAGGGATTTGGCCAATATAATTAAAAGTTACAAAGTGAAGAGAGTTTTTATGGATTCTAAGGTAAATAATTTTTTATCTAATAACACAGTTGCTAACAAATTATTCAAGAATTATCGATACTTGTTTCCAAAAATTACCGTATTTTCCAAACTGAAAAAGAAACAAGGTATAAATATAAAATTATTCAGAAATGTATTGAAGGATAAATTTGGGCATCAACGAGATAATAAACTGAACACTGCTCCAGTAGTAATTTGGATATCAAATGGTTATGATGTTTCTAACAATATCCATGTGGCAATGACGCATTTCACACTGATGAATTCATCTAAAATTATCAAAGAAACATTGCAATTAGGTCCTAATTCTCCAATCTTCTCTCTTTATTCTCACACAAGAGGTTTAGGTTTCATAATGAGCTGCCTACTTGGTATCTATGTAGGCACATCGACCGACCTTTTTAGCTATTCAACTGTAATGTCAGATCCAAAAAATATATTGCTAGGGATACAGAATCTGAATATTAAAAATTTGTATATGAATATTGAAACTTTTGGCTCTCTACTGGATAAAGCATCTAATCTCATGAAGTCTAAAGCAGAGATTGTAAAGCATAAAGGCTCTCAAAGAAGTTCAGCATCAAACCTCCGATTTGATTTCTTCAAAGATGTTGAGAATTTGATGATTCCTTTTAGTGGAAGACCTCGTACGACAGCTGTAGAAAATTTACTAAATAGATATCAGTCTATTTTATTATCAGTTGAACAAATCAATTACGTTTATGAGCATCATTTCAACTCGATTATTTCGTTACGATCGTATCTTGATCTTCCTCCCATCGATTTATTTTTAGATCCAGTCTCAATGAGGGAGGGTATAGTAGAAGAGTTAAATCCAAACTCCGCCGAAGCTATCGGTGCTTTGAGGCTACAGGATTCAGGTGTCGTTCCTGTTTGTACAGATGTCTCAATTGTTAACCCAGAGACTTTGGTGCCCTGCCTTGAGGGTGAAATTGGAGAAATTTGGTGTTGTTCTGAAGGTAATGCATCGAATTATGCCATTATGAATAAAAATGGCACCTTAACCAAGGACGATTTCATTGATGAGCAATTCAAAAGTAGATTTGAAAAAGATTCATATAATGGATTAACTTATCTAAGAACTGGTGACCTTGGTTTCATCAAAAACGTTCAAGTGACGAATACAAAAGGAGACTTAATTAGCCTAAATCTACTATACGTCCTCGGTCCGATTAACGAAACTATTGACGTCCTTGGTTTAACGCACTTTGTAGGAGATCTAGAAAAATCTGTGAAAGATGCCCATCACTTAATTAAGAACTGTATTATTTCTAAGGCTGGAGGGTTACTAGTGTGTTTGATAAGATGCAAAGACAATACCTCAACTAAGTATGGTAATATAACTGCATTACTTGTCTCTGAGTTACTAAACAAGCACGGCGTTGTATTGGATTTGTGCTCGTTTGTAAAATCAGATTGTAACAATAGAATACTAAATGAGAGCTGGTCTAGTAATCGTTTCACCATTATGCAAGAATGGTTCAATAGAAAGATTACAATTGGGGCACAATATGGTGTCAACTATGGTGAAAACATTTCAATTTACCTACTCTCTGACTTTGAAAAAGAAAATAAATGAATAAAATAGGAACAGCTTTCTTTTTTAGCTTGTTCTATATATAATGTAATATTTGAAATTTTTATAAATACCATTAAATATAGTTATTTTTGTAAAATAGGACATAAATTCTATAAAATGAAGTAGATGCATATGTTAATTTCTATGAGAATATTTTATTAAACATTCATTTGTACTTTTAAAAAGTAAGTTACCAGGAATGGTAGACTGACGACCAACAATGGATATTGTAAAACCAGAAAAAATGAGACACATTCCATCTGAACCGGCTCCAGACAATCTTCCGGTGTATAACTAGCAGTAAAATATATCAGAGTGGTCATTGTTGGTAACCCCCAATTAATGGCAATGACAAATAATAACATTCTATCATCTTCCCAGTTACACCATCCTGCCTTAACAAGACGGTCACACCATAATACACCAAAGATTGGCATAACACATTGTCTCAGTACCACTAATACGACAGCAGATTTCCAGAAACCTGGATACAATTTACCAATTTTCAATTTACCTAAAGTTGCACCTAATAACATTAAACCGAAAGGCACACTAGCTGCACCGACATAACTTGTGAAATCCATGATAAAACTTAATGCAGGTTCATTATCAGGAGCCTCTTTGATATTTGGCCCATCTGATGTTACGACGAAAAGGGCTTTTACCCATGGAATAAATGCTATGGTCAGTGAAAGGATAACGGCGATAGATGCAGGTCTTAGACAATTCTTCAAAAAGAAAATGAGTAACGATGTTAATGGAAATTTTTGTATGTTTTCAGGAAGGAAACTTTTGCCTGATTCTTTTATATCTTGTTTACTAACAGTAGCGTCAGATGTCAACATTTTGGTTAGTCTTGTTGATTTTTTCTCTACGTTTACCTCAGATCCATCATCTGAGACTATGGAATTCCTTCTGGAGTTACCAAATTGATCCACATTTGAATACTCTTTGATTATATCATGTAGACCTTGTGCTTGCCCGCCACGCAAATCTATCGAATGGTATGTGGAAATACGTGACAATGAACTATTATTTGTATTTTTCTTAGCGATATCGTAGCCACTAGTATATGCTATTGGTTGAGGATGGACAGAAGTAATTGCAGATGACACGCCCATTTGTCTCTCATAATCTTCGTCAGATCTTACCGATGGGGCGTTGGCTGAAGATATGAATGAATTACTGGGACTTAGCGTATTACTTCGTGATGTTATGCTTTGATTTGAGACTTTTGCAGGCTGTGGTGGAGGTAACGATGCTAATGGATCAGTAAAGCGTTTTTCAAGATCAAGTGAATTGGAACTTGAATCATTACTATTTTCTATTGGTATTTCTTCCTCACTAGGTCGAGTAGCATTTTCTGCATCATTATAGTTAAAATCATGTTCAATCAGCCTGAATCCACCTAAATTGAAAACGCACAATAAAAACATGGCTAAAAAGATAATAACATTTGCTACACCCTTGTCACCTTCATCTTCTGTGAAAATAAGACCGGTGTCCATTGACTGTAAATAGGCAATAGGTAAATCACTGATATTTGGGAATATCCCACCTGCAATAATCCCACCATACCATTTTTTAGGTACAGGCATGAACCGTCTTACTAGATATGCAAAAAAACCGCCTGTTACAAAGATTAATGCTGAACTTAGACAAATGATACCCACATCCTTTATATCTGAATCCTCAATATTATCCACGATCTTATTGAAAGCCAAACATGGTAAAAGAACGATAAGAATGACATCACTGATGGTCCTCGTTGCTTCTGCAGTTAGTACGTTCATTTTAGAAAGGCCATAACCCGTCCCTATGATTAAGAAGATCTTTATAATGGGTTTTACGGAGACCCATATTGCTTGACCTAAAGTAACAGATGCTGTCATTAGTTTGAAGACTTCCTTGCCAAATGAAAAATTAATGTAAAAAAACGGAGCTCGGAAAATATATTAAAAGGAGTATTAGTAGACTTCAGTACCAATTACTTCCCATATATATATATATGTGTGTGTGCTTGTTCAAGTAATGTGCAAAATGAAGCAAAAAAATTGATGGTTTATAGGTAATATTATTAGAGAGCGAGAAAATTAAACCAAGCCTTCAAATAGTGTTTATACGAAGTGGGATGAGATCATTTATATTTGACAGAATTGATATCAGTGACTATTTTTACCAGGTAAATGAATTACATGCCCATCCTTCCTTATTTAATCTTGGCATATTTTTTTTTCTCGCTATCTGATGTAATTTTCCAGAGTAAATTGATTTTTCTCGACCTCGGTGCCTTCTCCCACTGCCAAGAAATTTGGCGAGACTGTCCAGCCCTCATCGTTTTCCGGGAGTCTTCCGGCCTATTTTACCCTAGCCCCAATAATGACTAGCCCATAGCCCTAGCTTTCCGACCATTCTAGCGTTAATGGGAGGAGGAGTATGTACCGAACCCTAACGAGGTCTGTAGAGTATATAGCAGGTTATTAAGAGAGGCTTTGCGGTCGGCCCTATACTATGATTCACTCGTTGTACAACGGGCTCCCACCCTTTGGGAGCCCAATATGCGTGGGGACCTGCTTGACTGCCACGTCTTATCCCTGCTCCTCATCTGATAACCACAATACATTTCATGGTGGTGTTTTTAGAGAATCGTGGGATTGCCGGAAGAGGCTTCCGTTGAGCGACTAAATTGACGAAGAGAAGACAAAATGCGTGCCAGTGCACACGTCACGTGCTGTTTGTTTTTCCCGCGTTCCGGAAGAGAGCGGATCGGAACGCTCCCCTCCGATCCTTCGCCCAGGGTGGGTGGATTTTCTTTCCGAAATTTCTTTTGAGCTGTCTGCTCCAAAAGAATCATTTTGTCACGTGAAAAATACTTAGTTGCTTGAGTTTACTATGTATAATAGGCATACATTAGACATGGTAAACGGTTAGGCTTATTGCTATACAAGGCGAGCTATTTATATAGTGTAGAGAGACATTCGCTCAATTGCTGATATGGGGAAAGGCAGAAGACTGTGTTTCTGTCTCTAAAATGCTGGTGTGTTCGAGTAAGAAAAGCGGAGTTGTTGGCTATTCTTAGTTGGCTCTAACCTCGAATGTGGGATTGCTACCGTCACCATAGTCCTTGATACCGTCGTCATCCCTATGCTCAGCTTCTCTTAACGCATCTGTAAATTCCGTTAAATCCCACGCCGTACCTTCATCGTCTTCCATAACAGAACCATATCTTTCCTCGATATGTTTGTTTTCGGCTAATAACTTTTGAATGACTTCACGGCCACATGGTTTCCTCTTCTCATTAGCTTTCTTCTCGGCGTTAATCTTTCTAATAATATGATTTTTCTTCCATTCAGCAAAATTTGCAATGGTAATTGGTGTAAGTTTGGTTTTATCCAATTTGTTTCTCTCAGTATCAAGAAACTCTTCCAATGTGATCTTTGGCTGATTTTCCAATGCTTCTTTTTCAAGACGTTTCTGTTCCTTGGTCTTCAGCACAAAACCTTCAGGTAAGGAATGTCTATACATACATTTATCACCATTGTTTGGACAAACCCAAAACCAACCGTATTTACCATTTTCGACAGCTTCGATGAAATATTTACAAACTTTATCCGTGCTTGTCCTTGGATTACCATGTTTAGACAAAATAACACTTCTCAATTTCTCTTCATCCCATTGATCCATAGTGTCACCTTCCTTCTCAGACCTGGCATCCTGATAAAGATCCTTCTTCTCCACCCTTCTCCCGATGTTCAAATCGTGCGAAAATTTACACTTATCACCTTTATTACAGTTACCAAGCTTGAAAAGTGCACAAAGAACAGTCTTTGGATCGACACCGGCACGAACTCTTTGGTCCATAACAGGATTGAAAAGGGCCCTTCTTTCAGCTTCTGCTGCTTCTTGCAGCTTCTTGGCCTCCAGCTTTTTACGTTTCATTTCCTCCTTCTCGGGATCAGCTTGCTGTTGCACCTGCTTTATAAATTTTTGCACTTTTGTAGACCTATTCTTATTCTTCATACCAAAAGTCTTGTCAACATTGTCCTTCTTCTTAGCCGGCTTGGCTTGTTGCTTGTTCTTCTTTGGAGGCATGACCGGGTTAAACTTTCTGACACTATCTCTGACTAGTTCACTAGAGCTGTAAAAAAGTGTTCTTTAATGACAGCAAGTACTCTTTCATTAACCTCATCGATTTCCAATTTTTTTTTTTACCAAAAAATTTCTTCGAATTATTGCAAACGCCCCGTGTAGAGTTATTCAACCTCTGTAAAAGTACTAAATGGAGATCAATATGAATGACTAGTTTACCATGATTGCGATCTTCCGTATCCTCTTGAGATGATTGGTGGCTTACAACTTGATGCGTTCTCTCATTCTGAAGGGTGTATATACCAGGTGTTCTTGTACTTACCGACTCTATCTACGTTCTTTTTGTGCAATGTTTCACTATGCCTGTAAATATTAAAAGTTTCCCGTGTTTGAAAGGAATCGATCTGCATAATGTTCATATTAGCATATATTTCTGTAATACGAGGAGAGTCGCCTCACACTGTATACCATGCTGCTTCGTAGATCGTCACGTATTCTGACACAGAGTTCGTTCCAGCGAACTTGGAATGAGTTGCTACGCAGAAGCTACTCGTCTAAGGTATATCGGTTCAATAACAATAGTAGTAATAACAAATTTAAAAACATCTCTATTGCTATCCTGGGTGGGAGTACTTTGATACTGGCGTATTCATTGTTCTCACAATCTACAGTCATCTCTTTAGAGTCCCTGGGAGAGCAAATAAGAAGGTATACCACCATTAAGAAGGAACCTGCTCCCACTAGTCATGGATTTGTCATATTGGATGATTCGCAAGTGAATAATCGTCTAAGAAATTTGGAAGAATCGTATCTAGTTAATCGCGGTACTGGTATTGTTAGATACGACATATCTCAATTGCCTTCAAATCACCCCATTGAAGATAATCATGTAGAGAGAATCCTCTCCCAAGATAACAACGATATTTACTTCTTTGGTATCTTTGATGGACATGGTGGTCCATTCACTTCGTCAAGATTGTCTCAAGACATTATAAAATACGTTTCAAAGCAATTATTGGATTCAAAAGAATCAATGGATAATTCTATTGTCAAGGGTTTTATTAATCTTGATAATGATATTATTTTCAATTCATTTAGGAAAATATTTCAAGACTCTAAGGACAATGCAAATCTAATCAATTTATTACCGGCAATTTCAGGATCCTGTGCACTTCTATCTATTTTCGATTCTACTGATTCCACTTTGAAAGTTGCTGTCACAGGTGACTCAAGGGCTTTACTTGGCGGTATTGAAAACAATGAATGGTACGTGAAATCTCTATCCACAGACCAAACTGGAGACAGTCCAAGTGAAATAGAAAGAATACAGAATGAGCATCCAGATGAACCAAATGTCATACGCCGTGGGAGAATTCTCGGCTCACTGCAACCATCAAGAGCATTTGGTGATTATCGTTACAAGTTGAATCAAATTGATGGTAAATCTTTGAGAGAACTACCTGAAAATGTGAGAATGTTTTTGAGAACTGAACCAAAAGAGTTCAAGACACCGCCATACGTTACCGCAAAACCTGAAATTACGACAACAAAGATCGATTCTAATATGAAATTTTTGGTATTAGCCTCTGACGGTCTTTTCGAATTACTCACTAATGAAGAAATCGCCGCATTAGTTATTAAATGGAGAGACCACTATATATTGAAAACTGCAGCAGGTAATACTAAGAAAAACCTACCTCTTGTGAAGGATATCTCACAGGATAAAGATTCATTGAGACCAACATTCAGATACAGATCCAGTGTTGATACCGTCGATAAAGTGGATTATCTATTGGAGGACTCCAACGTCGCAACTCACCTAATAAGAAACGCATTGAGTGTAGGAGGACAAAAAGAATATGTATCCAGACTGGTCAGTATACCGTCCCCCATGAGCAGAAAGTACAGAGATGACCTGACTGTCACAGTAGCATTCTTCGGTGAAAATGACAAGATAGATGGCACAACTGTGACTAACCATGCGGCAACAAGACTCCCCACACCAAAACTATAACTCATACTCATTATGCAACGTCTCACTGTACAATATCATACTGAACATGTATATATATATATATATATATATCTATTTATACATTCATATGTTTTAATACTTACTATAGTATCATAATTCACGTCTGTTTTTTTTTTTAGATATGTAAAATCCCTTTTAACTGAAGAAACGGAAACTTACAAAAATAGCAATATTAATATGTGAATGGAAAGCTGAACGACCTAAGTTTCAATTCTGAGTAGTCGCGTTTTGTATCATGAGTAATCCAATAACGTCTATTAAGTTAGTTTTACTAGGTGAAGCTGCTGTCGGGAAATCCTCTATAGTATTAAGATTTGTATCAAATGATTTTTCAGAAAATAAGGAACCAACGATTGGTGCAGCATTTTTAACACAACGTGTGAATATCAATAATAACACGATAAAATTTGAGATTTGGGATACTGCAGGTCAAGAAAGATTTGCTTCACTGGCACCAATGTACTATAGAAATGCACAAGCAGCTTTAGTCGTCTACGATATTACAAAGCCACAATCTTTTATTAAAGCACGTCACTGGGTTAAAGAACTACATGAGCAAGCCAGTAAAGACATTATTATTGCACTAGTAGGCAACAAGGTTGATATAATTGAGAACGACGAGAGTGAAAGAAAAGTTGCTAGGGAGGAAGGTGAACGATTAGCAGAAGAGGAAGGTTTGATCTTTTTTGAAACTAGCGCCAAAACGGCGGAAAACGTCAACGATGTTTTCCTCAATATTGGTGAAAAAATACCTCTCAAAAATGATAATAGTAGTCCAAATGATACCACAATAACAGAGGATCAAAGAATCAATCTTGCAGCATCTGCTAATGCTACCAGCGAGGCTTCGTCTTGTAGCTGTTGAAAGAGGAAGAAGTACAATAGAAAAAAATAAGTTAATACATTGCGGCATCGGTAGTACATAATTAAGTATATTTTATAAATTTGGTATAACATCAATTTTGCAGATTTTTTACCAACTCAGTAAGATAACTTATTTTATCAGATAATTCTTTTATTGCTTTATTTTGAGACTCAAATTTATGGTTGAGTTCTTCATAAACATCTTTAGCTGATTGCTCTTCTTCGACAATAGATTTATTGACAGCTTTTCGAACTTTTTTATACCATTTTTTGGGTACTGCAAAATGTTCATCGGTTTGCTCGACTTCTCTTTGTAATCTCAACGACTCTTGTGTTCTGTTCTGAGTGGCAGCTATGCCTGAACTGGTATTAGACGAGAATATATTGCTAGTTTCACTATCAAAAAATCCATCAGTCAGATCCCATATCGTATCAATTTCGTTGGCATCGTCTGGCAATTTTTTTATTCTGTTATATTTGATTCTTCTTGCCTGGCGAACTTCCTTTATTGAAACGTACAATAACATCGGGGAATAGAGTACTGTCATAATGAAAGAACTCAAATCTGAACTTTTTGAGCTTGGCAGTAATCTCATAATAGGTATAAAAAGCACTTCAATTAGATTTAAAGGTGTCACATAAACGTCTTCATCAGGCGCTCTGATAAATCTCAAAGTTTTTTGAGACATTAAAGCCATATACTCATCGTCGGCGTTATCTACCACTACTTGATACGCATTTGCATAGAAAGCAATTAGTATGTTTAGTAGAATTACGGTTACAATAAAGGAATAAGTATAATACAATATACCTGCATATGGTGGTGCAAAATTTTCAAACATTTGGAAACTACCTTCCCCCAGAACAGTGATTAATAAGTTACTCAATATTGGCCCACTAATTTCCCTTTTACCATCGGCAGAATCTAACCCTAAAAAGCCCTGTAAGAAGCCTATCATGATTAAGAATAATAAAACAAAGAAAACTATCGATTCTGCCATCATATGCTTCAAAACAACCAGCATAATACCGACGAATCTTTCGGTCTCTAGATATAGTAATAGTCTTGACCAGACAAGAGGTGCTGCACATGACAGTATTCTATATGATATGGAATCCAGTTGTTCTGGTGAATAGTTGAGCAATTTGTAGGGATTCAGGCTCATGAATCTTATAACCATCGATGTCATTATAAGTCCATACAATGTATTATTGTAACAGTTCCAAAATGAGAAATAAGGAGCTCCAATATAATAAAATTTTACTAGCTCATCAACAACATAACCTGTAGTGAATAAATAGAAGAAAAGCTCAAAGGGATCAATGGGCTCTACCTCCACCCCTCCCTTATCATTAACAACAGCAGTGTATAATACTAAGAAAAGTATTGCAAAACCAATCTGCAAAATGTTTTGGTACTTAGGTGTTTTAATTCTATTGGGATTGAAGTGTTCAAATAGATGTGGAGAAGAAACAATGTCGTCCTTTATAAACATGGTTGGGTCACGTCTACTCTGAACGATCCAACCTCTCCAAAGCCATTTGAGACATCGCTGAAAGCCACTGGACCCTATTACAAGTGTATAATGCATGTCTGTCGCTAGTTCTACTGAGTTCATTGGTTCAGAATCCTTGTCATTTTCGTTTATGACATACCTACGCAGCAATAATTGCATAAACAAAAAGTGCAACCTTTGCTTTTCTTCTTTGTCAATTACCATTCGACACAATCGTTGCGTAGCAATAGACCTGGTCTGGTACAGTTTAAAGTTGGATAATTCTTGATTAGCCAAAGTGTCGTACCATTTAGCCAAATTTAGCAATGCAAAAATTAATACTGCTTGATACTTCTGTAAGCTTAATTTATTCCCTGAATCTCCACCACAGGCTTGATAAGCAAATTCAAGTACTTTCCCATTCACAATTTCAGATTTTTCGCTGGTTATCTCATCGATTTCATAAATAATGGGCACAGCATTATCAATAACGTATTTTAGATTTAAAGCAATTCTGAGCACTTGACGAGAATTTGGTGGGTTGAATCCCAAAGTATCACAGTTATCCAAAATTAGGTCGCCTGTATTATGAGGTAAGCTATGAGTTGGCATGGCAAAATACTGATCTTCTTGGTATGTACTTCAAGATCAGTTCAAGATAGCACCGTAATTTGCAGATGCAAAGGGCATTTTTTATATTTTCATTTCCGGACTTTTTCATGTCATCGCCTTTCTATAGTGTGGCTGTATCAACGAGAATAAATCTGTATAATCAGTAGTATATATATATATATAGGTTGAGAGGTATCGTTTAGTGAGTATTAAATCAAAATGGTGGTATCTTGACAACCAATTTGATATTGGTGACGTGAAGTTTAAAAATCAAAATTTAAAAAAAAACAAATCGACCCCAGTGAGGATTGAACTCACGATCTTGCGATTAACAGTCGCACGCCTTAACCAGCTTGGCCATGGAGTCTCTAATTGTTAGATTCTGAAAAAGCCACCATATCTCCTAAGATATTTTATCATCTGCATTCTAAAAAAGAGAAACAATTTATTCTGAGAGCTTATTAACACTGAATGAAATCTCTTATCTGGCAAATGTTTTTAATATCAGTGCTATGCGTAATATGCGAAGTACCATGTAATAGGGGTTAGCACTGTGTTATAACTGTCGAGAAATGTGGCTCATTACAAATTTCTTGCGAATTTCTATATACAAGAGTTCTACGCCATATATGTGACGTAGATTGAGTAGTGATAACAATATTTGCAGCCAGTAGTGTTCCTATTGCATAGCTGACTTAGGTAACTGCGTTTTTTTAGAGATATCAAATCTTGATACGAAAAGAGTTGATTAGTAAAAAGAGACGAATTACGCCGTCACAATACTTCGTAGTCAACGTACAAATCAGATTCCAATGTTCCGAACAATTTATTTTTATTTCAGTCTCTTAGCTCCCTTCCACTGAATGAAACTAAGACTGTAACAAAAAGTAAAAAGTTTACCTTATATGATAAAGTTCGCTACAAATACAAGAAAATATGACCAACCAAACCAAAAAGTTAGTATACCCCAGTAATGCTACATATAAAGAACAAACCAACGAAATACACTTCTAATTGAAACTACGATTACAGAGAATACTGAGCTCCGATGAAATTACAAGAAAATCTTCGAAGGCCTGCAAAGAGATTAGGCCGCACCATGACTCACCAAATGCCATGCTCCCAAAAACAGACCTACTCAATGAGCAAACCACCGAAACCTCTTCTGGACGACAGCTTTATCGAATTAAGTGAAGGGCCGATAGTGGTGATGGCCTTGCATGAATTTTTTTTTTTTTCCAGAATGCACTATAGAATTTTATAGAGACGGCGAGGTGATGATCTCTGTAAGGGGATAAGTGAACAAAATAGTGAATAAATTGGAAAGCTCCTTGGAAGACCATAAACTAACCGTCTTATAAAACACATTGAAATAACATTGTGGTAACAGTGACTCTTTACGTAAGAAAGATACTAAAGATTTAACTTACTTAAAAGCAGGATTCTATTAAAAAAATGGTTGCAAAGGAGGAAGTAACAACTGCTGTTAAATTGGAAACCACATCAGGAAAGACAGCGGAAGGGCTTGAACCACAACACTTGAAACATGCCAAGACAAGTGCAAACATTTCAGAAGCCAAAGCTGAACATGTTGGTACCACTAAGGTAAATAGAAAGCGCGTAGACGCTTCCTATGTTGGATGGCAGCAGATTGGTGGCTGGGAGGAGAAAGATGTGCTGACCGCGGAAGATGAGTTACTCGACTTAAATAGGGAAACTATTCTTAACAGTATTGTCCCAGATAGTTTATATGGGGATTGGTACCATTCTGTGGCTATTTTCTTTGTAGCAGGTTTTTTGTCATTCCTATTTGGATATTGGAAGTTCTCACTAGCTCCAGTTTTCCTCGTGGTTTTAGTAACTTGTATCTTTTACAGAACAAATGCTAAAAAATACAGGGCATCTATAAGAGATTTAGTACAGAAGGAATTCACCGTACAAAAGGTTGAAGATGATTACGAGTCTCTAGAATGGTTGAATAGCTTGCTCGATAAATATTGGCCTATTATTGAGCCATCAGTTTCAAAAATCGTTGTAGAACAAGTTAACGAAGTTTTAGCAACAAACGAAAATATTCCAACATTCGTTAGTGCTGTTTGGCTGGACCAATTCACCTTAGGTATCAAACCTCCAAGAATTGACTTGGCTAAGACTTTCCAACACACTGATTCAGACGTAGTCGTAATGGATTGGGGAATCTCGTTTACTCCACATGATTTGTCTGACACAACGGCAAAACAGTTGAGAAATTATGTCAATCAAAAAGTCGTGGTGAAAGCAACAATGTTCGGCATCACCATCCCTGTATCCGTGAGTGACGTAGCCTTCAGAGCACAAACTAGAGTACGCTTTAAACTGATGACTCCATTTCCTCATGTAGAAACCGTTAATGTCCAATTACTTGAGGTTCCTAAAATTGATTTCAAAGCCTGTTTATTAGGAGATTCCGTTTTCAACTGGGAAATCTTATCCATTCCCGGTCTTTACGCTTTGATTGATAGAATGGCAGCAAAATATATGGGCCCTGTTCTATTACCTCCATTTTCTTTACAACTTAATATTCCTCAATTACTTTCAAATAGTAACTTATCCATTGGTGTTCTGGAAGTTACAATCAAGAATGCCAAGAATATCAAACGTTCGACGGATATTCTCAATACTTCTGTAGATCCATACTTAACTTTCGAATTTTTAGGTAAAACTGTCGGTAAAACTAGAATTGTCAGAGATACATTAAATCCCATCTGGAATGAAACGATGTACCTTTTATTAAGCACATTTACCGACCCATTAACAATAACTCTATATGATAAGCGTGAAGCCTTGAAAGATAAACAAATAGGTAGAGTTGAATACAATTTAAACTCCTTACACGATGAAACAACCCAAAGAGACTTAAAATGCCATTTCTTGAGAAATTCAAAGCCTATTGGTGATTTAAATTTTGATCTAAGATTCTTCCCAACTTTACAGGCTAAGAAATTACCAAATGGCATTGTTGAAGAATTACCAGACTTGAATACAGGGATTGCAAAAGTCATTATCGAAGAAATTGATGGTGTCAATGAAACTGGCAAGAAACAATCTTACTATGTCGATTTGTACATGAATGCTAAACGTGTTCTAACCACAGGTAAAGTGGCTACCGATGAAGATATCTTCAAGTTTAACGAACAATATGAAGCTGTCATTTCTGATCGTCGTCTAACTAGATATAGATTTATTATCAAAGATTCCAAGACAGACGAAATTGTTGGTTCTACAGTTCAGTCATTGAGTGACTTAATCGATAGAACAGAGGTTGATAATAAACTTATACCAGTAAAGGGGGACAGCAAGGCACAATTGAAAATTACCACATATTGGAAGCCTGTAGCTCTAGACATTGGTTCCAATGCAATTGCTTACACTCCTCCAATTGGTGTCATGAGAGTATATCTATCAAAGGCTACTGGTTTGAAGAATTTGGAGAAAATTGGTAAAATCGATCCTTATGCTAAAGTTCTCGTTAATGGTATATCCAGAGGTAGAACTGTTGAGCAGCCTCAAACATTGAATCCAGTCTGGAACCAACCAATATATGTTGCAGTAACATCTCCCAATCAAAGGTTAACTTTAGAAGTTATGGATGTTGAAACTATAAATAAGGATCGTTCCGTAGGTAAGTTTGATCTTAAGATTCAAGAATACTTTAAGAAGGATAATAAAGATAGATATGTAGAACATATCAACAAATCACAACAATACGGTCGTTTGATTACCAAGAAAGGTCCAATGGGCGAACTATCTTACTATCTTTCCTTCTACCCTGTTCATCCAGTGATGTCACTTGAAGAAATTCAAGATTCTAAGAAAGTACAGGAAAGGAAAATAGATTTTGAAAAGCGTAAAGCTGGAATTGATGAAAAGAAATTAAGTACTGAAGCAAGACAAAAGTATGAGGAAGAAAAAATGGAGTTGCAAGAACTTGAATTTCTTTACAGTAACAAAATTAAGATGGATTTGAACGAGTTATTAACGTATAAGTCCGGTGTTCTAGCTGTTACAGTACTAGACGGTGAGCTGCCACAAGCTGGTCTCTATGTACAGGCGTTTTTTGATTCGAATGGGTATCCCCGTTTCACGAGTCCAAAAATTCCTACAAGGATCGTTAAGACTGGTTGGACAGGTGATGTTGTTATCAAAGAGTTAGATGTATCTGAGACTATTTTCAGAGTGACTAAGCACAAGAATGCTAGTAGAGTAGAAGATGCATTTTGTGAGGTCAAAATACACACATTAGATCTCGTAAAATCCTGCTACTATAAGCCATCGATAATTAATATGGCAGGTGAGGGCATCGGAAAAATTATGGTGCAAATTTCTTGGTTCCCACTGAACGTTGAAGAATTACCACAATCCGATTTAATGTCGAATGAAGGTGATTTAACAGTCCTTGCGAAGAGTGCGGAAGGTTTAGATGCTGCGGATACAAATGGGTTCTCTGATCCGTACTTGAAATTCTACGTCAACGAGTCTGAAGATAAGGCATTCAAAACTCATATTGAGAAGAAGACATTGAATCCAGTGTGGAATGAAACTGGTGTGATTTCTATTAAGAATCGTGTGAATGATACTTTACATATCAAAGTAATGGATTGGGATGCTACATCCGCAGATGATCTGTTGGGTTGGGCCGAGGTGAAATTATCTCAAGTGAAGCCTCACGAAACGACGGAGCTTGATGTTCCTGTCATCAACGAACAAGGTAAAGATGCGGGTATCATACACCTAGAATTTAAATTTGAACCAAAGTATGTGATAAATGTTAACAAGAAAGAAACTAAAGCCGGTGATCTTGCATCGAAAGGTATTGGATCTGGTTTGAAAGCCGGTGGTACGATTGTTAATGCCGGTGGAAAAGTTATTGACACAGGCTTTGGCACGATTGGTAAGATCGGTAAAGGTGTTGGTAAGGGAGTCTTTGGTAGAAAGGGTGGAAATAAAAAATCAGCTTAAGCAGCAGCATTACATTCTGCTGTGAATAAAGTTTGAATGGTAGATCCATTTTCTCATCTACATAATATTTAACATGTTGCAAATTATATAATGACTTTTTTTCTCTCTTTTATTTAATTTAATGATAGTATAAAAAGAATCAGTATAAGAAGAAACTAATATTAGTATACAAAAGTGTTTCGAGTTTCTCTTTACAACCAAGTCATTTTTTTAATAAAAGTATATAGTTTTATAAATCTATTAACTGAAAAAAGATGTCAATTTCATCAAAGTGAAAGGATAACTGGCACTTTTAATTTTGAAGATACCAGTTAGAGCAGAAAAAAACATGTAGAGGATAATAGTGGAACTGATAGCAGCTAATGCGACGACGGTAGTACGACGAGCACTGTTGGAATAATACGAACTGATTTTTGGGACGGCAAGGACCAAAAAGACGACGACTGATGTTAAGATACCGTAGAGAACCACGATAACTTGAGTTTCAATAGCAAATTGATTCTGGAAGTCACCTGCAAGGAAGTATACTATTTCACCATTTTTACCTTGACCTGCTAATGGTTGGCCTCTCATTTTATTGAACATAGATCCACCGAGCATTAAGATAATGAAAGCTACAGAAATTAAAGCCCAAGTGATTCTTGACGTTAAAAAACTGACAGCTATCTTTTGGTTTTTCCTGAGTAAGAAGATGACAGCGAAAGTAGTAAAACCAGTAATAAAGAATGATGACCAATCGATGGGTTCATGAATAAAGTAGTCATTGATTCCAGTTTGACTTTTGACAGCTGTAATGATAGAGAATACACGCTCCATACCACTCGCTAGCGGGATGTCAAGTAGCTCGAAATCCTTAATATCTCCACCAGGGCTGAATAGTAAAAGACGAGGAACTTGCTCTATTCCCAATACAGTGAATACATCCAAGATAAATTGAGTTGTTTCAATATTAGCCTTGGCAAAGTACAACGATTTCGAGCCTGAGACACCGTCTGGGTGGTCTGCAAACCATGAATTGGCAATTGTCTTGTACTCAGACTCTAATTCAATACAGGTTACACAGTTAACTTCAGGAGCCGTCGAAGTCAATAGAGCCAGGATATAACTGTCACGAGGCCCCCCCAGGACATTCTGATAGTTCTCATTTGTCAAAGTAATCACTTTATTCGAGTTCTTCTGGGCTTCCTGGAGAAGACTTTCCTGTACAGCAGCAGTTACAACGGAAAACCACACACTTAGTAGTGCTAGTATCACAGAAATCTGATTCCCTAATCTCATATCGTTTCACGAGTTTAAAACGTACACGCCTCAATTGAACACAGGAAACTATCAGACCAAAATTTCCTCAACCACACAAACGATAGCTAAGCAAAAACACAGTCCTACTATATATAAATATACCTATATATGCAAGCATCAATAGTTATTTAACTTGACACGTAGAATGAAAATGTGTTACATTTTGCCAAAAAACGTGATACTCGTGCAATACGATACAAAGCTCTAATTTTTTTTTTTTTTTTGGTACTGGAAAATAATAAAAAAAGAGACATTGGCCAGTCGAATTAATCAGTCGTCAAGTGTTGTGGAAAGGATTGTTCAAGGACACCTCTATTGCTGCTGTACTTGTTGGATTGATTGAATTGATCCTTTATTTGGTTGTGCTCTTCTGATTCTCTTTTTCGCTGCAGTTCGAGGGTTCGTTTCACTGTATTTGAAGATAGAAAAACTAAAAAAGGAGCCAAGTTACAGACAGCCCCACAATCGTGTATAGAGTCCTATCCCGTCAAGTGACGCTAATTTCAGGCAGTTTTTCAATTTTATATTCGTTTCAGGTTTCTTTTGGAGAAAAGGAACACTATCGCTATTTTTCGAGGATAGAAAATGCCAATTAAATCGTTGGAACTGTACCTTTTTGAGAGAGGCCTCGTCGGCACGTACCCAATTGAGGCTCTCAAGAATACCACTCTGGGTATCGATGTAAATCACTACGTTTCAAGACTATTGACGAGTAAGAAGGAACAATTTTTAGATGCCATTGGTGGGTTCCCAACAAGTTTGAATCTATATTTAGAGAGTGATCTTAAAATATTCAAAGAATACAAAGTCACTCCAGTCTTTATTTTTGACGGATCTTTAACGGCAAATCAATTGGACGCAGCAGGTTATTTTACTGCCACTGCAAATGAAGTCGCTGCATCTTCTACTACATCCGATTTATCACGGAATTCTAGTGCTTCATCACAGGCCTCAAAGACTAACAAAGAGTTGATGTTGTTTCAAAGGCACAAGGCATGGACCCAATGGAGTAATTTAATGACCAGCAATCAAAATTCCTACATCGATCAACCTCTACAACCACAGGAACCATTCAGATATAATACGATCATGGAATCAAAAAGATACCAGGCAAATTTAATTGACTATTTTATCGAGCATGATATCACCTATCAAGTCGCACCATTCACATCATGGTCTCAATTATCCTATCTCCTATCAAAGGGTTACATCGATGCAATTTATGGTCCGACAGATTGTTTGATGCTGAAAAATGTTGACAAATTCATTCTCGGAATGGAATTTCCAAATAAAGATTTCAGATTTATTGATAGATCAAGAGTATTAAAAGAATTCCATTTGAATCATGAAGAATTTATTGATATCGCAATGGCTGTAGGTAATGATTTACAACCTTATACTTTACCACCTTTGCAAATATACCCAAATTCAAAGGTCTTCGAGATTGCGTTAGAAATGGTTTTAAATACAGGAACTAATTTTTATGCTTACCAATTTTCAAATCAACTGGACAATGGTGCTGATAATTCATCTTCAAATTACGTAGAAAAATATCACAAGGGTATCGCATCTTTAAGATACATGCCTGTAATGCATGATAATGGGAGAGTCGAAGTATATTTGGCGGAAGCCGATTCTATTGAACAGTCTCTAGAAAGCCGTAAATCATCTCTTTCTTCAAATTCAGTATCGTCCAGCCGTTCTAATAGCGATTCACCAATTGAAAAAAAAATGGAATCCTTGTCTGTGGCATCAGAAAGTACCACAACAACCTCTGCCACTATTGGTGACAGTGCTAAAAACATGGCAATTCCCAATGACATTCACGATGTTATTACTCAAAAATTACCGGCCGAATACTATTTCTATAGATCCCTTGGTCTTGCAACAGGTAATTTGTTCGATGCAATCACCACCGGTGTATATCCAGAAGAACCACCATTGGATGGTGGTTCTTCAAATTCTTACAGGGAATTAATTTCAAAATCAGTTGAAGCTTTTAAAAATAAAGAAATTAATCTATTAACCCAACCGATCAATAGATATTTCCAAATGAAACAAATCAATTTAGTTAAATGGTTTTCTCCAAATAACAAGACAGGATTGACCAACAGAATTTCCCCATCAATCTTTGATAGATTGAATCATTTAGTAGTCAAGACAGACTTGAACGAAAATGAATTTTCCATTTCTGAATTTATTACAATTTTAAACAATTCGAAAGATATTTCCAAAGATTTCATTTCAGAAGATGCTATCTTTTCCAATTCACTTCCATTAGAAAAGAAATTGACTAATTCCTTCGATCTATTATCAACAAGTTTATTAAGATCATTAGTTCAATTGGAATTTTTCGAATATAATTTCTCGCAAAGAATTTTGAAACCAACAAAATGGGGTGAAGTACTACTAAAGTTTAACGATTTATCGATTGACTCAAAATTCCATGAAAGGTTATTGGTACTCCTAGTTTTCTTAAAGTTAGATACTTTGAAATTATCCGAAGAAATAAAACCTGTAGTTCGTTCTGCATTATCCGATCATACCCTACGATCATATCCTCAGGAATCAACATACATCCTATTGTTAACCCGTTTATTAACATTGTACCAAGTTGAACAAAAACCAAGCAATTATCATGGTCCAATCGATAAAAAAACCTTAATCTTTAGAGAACATTTAGATTATGTCAGAGACAATTTAAAGAATTTATTTGAAGCTACTATCATTTCATCACTTACTTCAAATGAATTTGATAGATTATCTCTTGACAACAACGATTGGAAAACTTCGATTGTTCACAAGATGCCATTCAAGTTAGCGTTACCAAACACTATTATGGCAATGATGATTCAATTTTTCTTGCAAAAATACTTACACAATGGGAATGCCAAGAATGATGCGCTTACCTTGGTTGCCACCGAATTCAGCACTTACAAGACAATCCCAGATTTGGGCGAACAATTTGAAAATGCTGTTGAATACCTAACTCAATGTGTCAATTTAGTCAAAGAGTTATCTTCTCAAAGGTTAATGAAAAATGACGAGGCAGCATTGATTGCAAAGGCCGTCGAGTTCACTAAGAACGCCATTTTAAATGATAAGAAAGAAATTTAAAGAAGTGATATAGATATGTACATAGTTCACTAACTTTGTATAATTTTACGTGTTTGATGTGTAAAAAACACCAACTAGCCAGCATAAGCAATACTTATGGGGAACTCGTCTAGTGGCTGCCACTGCCATGATAACTTGCCCATTTCCACTGATTAGTTCGATTCTATTAGCGTAATCTCTTATATGCTTGTTATGTTAGTTTACCGTACGTATGAAATGACCGTGCTCTTAAATGTGGCAAATTTTTCAATAAGCACTTTCATCATAAGAAAGTTGAAATTTGATCAGTGATGATAATTGTGAGAGTAG
Source organism: Kazachstania africana CBS 2517 (assembly GCF_000304475.1). NCBI lineage: Eukaryota > Fungi > Ascomycota > Saccharomycetes > Saccharomycetales > Saccharomycetaceae > Kazachstania > Kazachstania africana. Next base: position 345,080 of record NC_018949.1, on the reverse strand, counting down.
TTGATTAGTATTGGCATTGAAAGAGTTAATTACCGATTTTTGAGCGTAATGAGTGTTCAGGTTTTTGGCGATCAAGTTACTGAGGAGAGAGCAGAAAATGCTCGTATGTCTGCCTTTGTCGGTGCCATTGCAGTCGGAGACTTAGTGAAGACTACATTGGGTCCTAAAGGTATGGATAAATTGTTACAGAGTGCTTCTAGTGACAGGGCTTTGGTTACCAACGATGGTGCCACCATTTTGAAATCCATCCCATTGGACAATCCTGCGGCAAAAGTGTTAGTTAATATTAGTAAAGTTCAAGATGACGAAGTTGGTGATGGTACCACGAGTGTTACTGTCTTGAGTGCTGAACTTTTAAGGGAAGCTGAAAAATTGATTGATCAATCAAAGATACATCCACAAACTATCATTGAAGGTTATAGAATTGCCTCTAAGGCGGCATTGCATGCCTTAGAGAAAGCTGCAGTAGATAATGTTAATGATAAAGCAAAATTTGAAAATGATCTGATTCACATTGCAAAGACAACTTTATCTTCTAAGATTCTATCTCAGGATAAAGAATATTTTGCTAGATTAGCCACTGATGCTATTTTAAGATTAAAAGGATCTACCAACCTGGAACATATTCAAATTATTAAAATTCTAGGTGGTAAATTATCAGATTCATTTTTAGACGAAGGTTTCATCTTAGCCAAAAAATTCGGTAACAATCAACCAAAGAAGGTTAAAGATGCCAAAATTTTAATTGCTAATACTACTTTAGATACCGATAAAGTTAAAATTTTTGGTACCAAATTTAAAGTGGATTCAACTTCAAAATTAGCAGAATTAGAAAAAGCTGAAAGAATTAAAATGAAAAATAAGATCGATAAGATTTCGAAATTTGGTATCAACACTTTTATTAACAGACAATTAATTTATGACTATCCTGAACAATTATTCACAGATTTAGGTATAAATTCCATCGAACATGCTGATTTTGAAGGTGTCGAAAGATTAGCCCTTGTGACTGGTGGGGAAGTCGTTTCTACCTTCGATAATCCAGAAAAATGTAAATTAGGTGAATGTGATTTAATAGAAGAAGTGATAATTGGTGAAGACAGTTTTTTAAAATTCAGTGGTTGTAAAGCAGGAGAAGCATGTACCATTGTATTGAGAGGCGCTACAGATCAAGTATTAGATGAAGCGGAAAGATCGTTGCACGATGCTCTATCCGTCTTATCACAAACCACAAAGGAAACCAGAACCGTTCTAGGTGGTGGTTGCGCTGAAATGCTAATGTCGAAAGCCGTTGACACTGAAGCACAAAATGTTGATGGTAAGAGAGCTCTTGCCGTCGAATCGTTTGCACGCGCATTGAGACAATTACCAACCATCTTAGCCGACAATGCTGGTTTCGATAGCAGTGAATTAGTCGCCAAATTAAGATCTAGCATCTACAATGGTATATCCACCGCCGGCCTGGATTTGGACAACGGTACCATCGCAGACATGAGAGAAAACGGTATCGTAGAAAGTTTCAAGTTGAAAAGAGCCGTCGTTAGCTCTGCTTCCGAAGCTGCAGAAGTCCTATTAAGAGTCGACAATATCATTCGTGCCAAACCAAGAACTGCAGACAGACAACACATGTAAACCCAGCAGTAACTTACCCATATAATAAGAAGATTCAAATATAGAAATATCTTGTATAATAACTACTAAATTCTTTGACTTTTACTCTGTTTAGACTGACGCGTCAACTGAGTCTTTTTTTTTTGTTCCTGACAATTTTAACACGAAAATTAAACATCTTTGGCGTTTCGCGTGAATGAAACAAATTCTTTACAGGATTCTCAAAAGAGTAAACTTTAAGGTTCATCATCAACTCAGGTACTCTTTCCCTTTTCAGCTGGACATTTCGTAGCTTGATGTACCGTTTAGCCTCCACCGCTAGTAAGAAAATGTCACTTAATTATCCCGATTCGTATCTAAGTGTAATGTCGTCTATTTTTGTCTAGAAACTATTTTAATATATACATAAGAAATGAAGAACCTGTTTGGTTAATTTTCTTTCCCTCTAGAAGGACTACCCAAAGAATATAACATCCAGTGTTGTCATTTTAAATAGCCTGTCCTTCCCTTTCGTTTTAACATAACTGTCCCGCTATAACAATCGCTAGCATCACATATATATATATTCCTCGTTAATAGTACATGTTGAATATTATATCACATAACTGTCTCATATCACTTTTGATATGTCTGTTAGTGGCCAAGCTCTCTATGGCACAACCATATGAAGCTTATCCAGTCAATAAACAATTACCTCCCATCGCTAGAATAGATGAAACTTTTAGTTTCACAATATCAAATGATACATACCTCTCAGAAATAGACAAAAATGTACAAATTGTCTATGACGCGTACAATCTACCTAGCTGGTTATCATTCGATTCTTCCAGCAGAACTTTTACAGGAACACCCTCCTCGTCATTTCTGGAAAATGACGAATCTACACGTTACTTCAATTTCACTTTACAAGGTACAGATCCCGATGACACCCAGTCTTTGAACGTAACTTATCAACTCGTAGTTTCCAACCAATCTAGTGTTGAAATTGCAAGTAATTTCAACCTTCTAGCACTTTTGAAAAACTACGGTAATACCAATGGTAAAGATGGGCTAATTTTATCACCCTACGAAGTCTTCAACGTTACATTTGATAGGTCTACATTCACAAACGATACTCTTATTACGGAAATTTACGGCCGTTCATATCAATACAATGCCCCTTTACCAAACTGGCTTTCCTTCGATGCAACCACTTTGAAATTCAGCGGTACAGCGCCAGTTGTTAATTCAGATATTGCACCAGAAATGTATTATCCATTAGTTTTGATTGCATCGGAAATAGAAGGTTATTCAAGTTGTGAGGTAGAATTCCAATTGATAGTCGGTGGACATCAACTAACGACTTCCATTCAAAACACCATATTGATCAACGTCACAGATTCCGGTTCTTTCGACTATGATATTCCCTTAAACTATGTTTACTTGGATGATGTTGCCATTAACTCAACTGGGCTGGGCTCCATTGAGTTGTTGGATGCTCCGTCCTGGGTTACTTTGAATAATACCACTTTATCTGGTACTATGGCTAATGATTCTTCAACAGGAAATTTTAGCGTGGCTGTCTATGACATATACGAGGACGTCATTTACTTAAATTTTGAGGTTGAATCAACCAGCGACCTTTTTGCCGTTTCTTCTCTGCCAAACATCAATGCAACCAGAGGTGAATGGTTTGAATACACTTTTTTACCATCACAATTCACAGATTTCTCTGATACAAATGTCAGTATTACTTTTACAAACACATCTCAATCTCACAGTTGGTTGTCTTTTATGTCATCAAATTTAACTATGCAAGGTGAAACACCTTCAGATCTCGAGCAACTAAATGTTGGTCTCATTGCTAGCAAAGGGTCCAAAAGTCAAGAACTTGATTTTCAAATAATTGGTATGAACGCTATTGCCAGTAAAAACAGTACAAATTCTACTACAAACCATACGTTATCCCATACCTCGGCAAGTAGTTCAACAATTTCAAGTTCCAATGGTGCCACTTCCGCTACACGTTCATCAAGTGCTTCTGCGACAGCTTCTGGTACGGTATCTGGCATATCAACCAAGAAAAATAACAAAAAGACAATTGCAATTGCCTGTGGTGTGGCGATCCCTGTTGGCGTAATTATAATCTTAATAATATTAATACTTCTTTGGCGAACTAGGAAACAAAATAGAAAAGATGAAGACAAAGAAAAGAATGTTGCTAATCCATCGTTGGGCAATCCTACAATAACTCCAGTAAACAATCCATTTGATGACTCTGACACTGATGACGGTGAAGGCAAAAATATTAATATGCTAAATGCCATCAAATTAGACGAATCCTCATCATCTGAATCTGACGCATCTACCCTCAGGGAAAAGAAGGCATCCAGTCAAATATACAATGATCTATATTCAGAGGATAATAACGAGGCATTGCTACCCAACTCAGGAGACAGGCAAAAAAGAAACACAGAGTTCACTCTAAGAGATGGCTCATCTTCAATCTATATTGATTCTGAAGCACTAACACGTAAATCATGGAGATTCAATCCAGATAATAATATGGACAAAAGAGACAGTTCGTTCTCATTGAATACAGTTAGTACAGCTGAATTTTTGAACACAGAAATTAAGAACAACCAAGAACTACCAAAGGACCCTAGAAAATCATCTTTGGGATTGAGAGACTCAGTTTTTATGGACAGAAGTACCAATGAAAACAATGTAGTACCTAATAGAGGTTCAACAGTTAGAAAAGACTCCACATTAGAGCCTCTCCGAGAGGAACAAGACAAACACAATTCTGAATCCAAAACCCCAACAACAGTATCAACTGAATCTTTAGATGATTTTATACCGATAAAGAAAGGTAATGAATATAAATGGGTTCAAATCAACGAACCCAATAGAAGGCCAAGCCAAAAGAGGTTTGTCAGTTTGGATGAAAACAGTCACATAGACGTGGGCCAATCATTTGACATTGAAGGTGAAATACCTGAACGAATCTAATGTATATAAATCTTTACCTAAGTACAACTACATAATTTTTAATGACAATTTTATTTATAAAGAGGCAAATATAACTACATGATCTTATTCATCATTATCCATATATATGCTGCTTAGAATAGCATTGCCTGATATTAAAGTCTCGTAGAAATTATGTACGATGAAAGGGCCAATATCGCAACCTACAAGAGAAGTCATCTTTATCTTTGGTTGAAAATTACCTGCTTCGTAGTCTTCTTTTGGTAGGTTTTCATCTTCTTGACATTTGGTCCAATTATTTTCTCTATCGAATGCCATCATTTCTTTCTTATCTGTAGTGAATGAGGTAGTTGAGTGACCCAGCTCTAATTCGATGGCATTGATCACAATTTCGAAAACCACACTGCCATCTTTAATCTGTCGTAATTTCTCCAATTTTGAGATCAAACTGTTTAAACTAGATCTGAATTCATCGAAGACTTCACCTTCTGCTGGCATTGAATCATTCTCCACATGTTTAAATTCACTAAAATCCAAGACATATTTCTCCAGACATAGGTTCGTAACAGCATCATTAATACATATGTTGATGCGGTATATATGGCTGAGCTTACTCAGGAGATCATCTATCAACTCTTCAATGTACGACTGTAGGCTTGGATTTCTATTTATGGGAACAAATTGAGGTAAATTGAATGCTTGAAACGTGGTGGAAGTAAAAGTATTCGCAGGGTACACATTTCTATGGTATAAGATGAGATTTATGTAACTTTTCAAATATATCTTGAACCACTTGGCTATCCACTTGTTCATTATAATCAAAGCTTATCTTAGTTATTTAGTCATGTCTTATATATACTTCTATGAATGGTAATTTACTTTTTCTAATATTGATATCAGAACTAAGAGCAGAAAGGAAATAACGTATATGGAAAATTTAGAGTAACGAAACGTGTTGGACTGGTAAGTCCGTTGGCTTATAAATTTTCCAAAGAATTGGCGATTTCGTCCAATTCGTTCTTTGCTTGTAAGTATTGAGATTCTAATTCTTGGTTCTTTTCTTCTAATTGATCCTTTTCATTTTCTAAGGCAACCAATCTCTTTTCTAATTGTTCGACTCTTAAATCAGCATCTCTCAACTTTTCAATTGTTTCCTTTAATTTGGAATCAGTTTCTTCCAAATCATTTTCTAAAGTTTCATTCTTCTTGTTCAAATTTTCATTAGTGGATTGTAAATTGGTAGAATCTTCACCTAATTGCTTAGATTCAGCCAATTGAGATTCCAAATTCTCAACCTCAGTTTCCAATTGTTCGTTCTTGACAGTTAATGACTTGATCTGATTCTCCTTTTCAGTGTTACCTTGTTCCAATTCCTTATATTGATCTTTCAATTCTTCATACTTATCTTGCCATGTTTCAGCTTCCAACTTCAAGTTTTGTAACTTTTCCTTGATCTTATCCATTCTTGCACTAATCAATTATATATATATAGTTCTCTATACAGCCTATTTAACAAATGAATCAAAGTGGAAAGGAGATCCCATGTGATGTGTCTTCTTTTTTCATGTTTATATAAATTCTTGGTTTGATCTCTCAGCAAATTTCGAGAAACGGAAACCCGTATCATGTGACCGCAAAAACATCGAGAAAACAGTTTAAAAGCCTCGATTAGAAGGCGATTTGGTTGAGAATTGTGGCACCAGCTTGCTGTTCGAGGGTCCAGGAGTCCAGCAGAGTGGTGATATCCACTGCAGTGATGTCCTTAAACTGTTCTGCCACTTCGCTGGACCATTTTGCATCGTTTATGAACGCCGAAAGCACAATGGTAAAAATCTGCGAGAATGACTGTGCATCGTGCAATTTGTTGGCCCATTGCTTGTAACTTGACGTAAACCACTTCCAGATCAAGTTGTTCACGTTCCGGGTCTCGTTGTAATGGCAGAGGGAAATTAGCGACAAGGTCACGTCGTTGACGTCCTTGATATCGGAATCGATGAAATTCAACAACTTGGTCACTAGTTCTTCTGTCGAGACGTAGCCTAGACTGCTGAAGAAAGCTGCTTTCATGGAATGTGAATCTTTCAAAAGGCGCATGTGTTCCTTCCATTGTTTGACAGTCTTAACTTGTGTGGTGGTCATCACAATTAGCACGGATTCCAAAAGATCAACGGGAAACTTATTCGTTGAAGAGACATTTTTCAATAAGCTCTTGTAAATTGGTTCACATATGTTGATAGTCTTTTGATTCTTACGTGTTAATCTAATAATCTTGGATACAATCGTTGTCTGGTCGGATGGTACCTCCCTAAGATCGATTTTGTTGATAATAAAACTCTTAAACATCTTAGTACCAAATTTATGGATTTGGTCACGTAACTCTGTCCTCTTAGATTTGTAAACTGCCACTTCCAGCGTTTCTAAAACAGCTAGACATTTCAAAAATGGTATACTATAATTTGATTTCACCATTTCGTCAATTGATTCGAAAGACGAAATGAAACTATTCAATATCTTGAAGAATCCAGTGAAATGGATTGGTAGTTGGTGATTTAAATTACCAATGAAGTTAGACAAGTCTTCGACAATTTTGGATAGATTAAATGAAGAAATTGTTTTGTTTTGTAAACCTTGACAAATTCCAGCATACAAAGAATCTGATTCATACGAAACGTAATAGTAACCTTGTGCATCGTTGTTACAAAGTAAAATCCTATAATCAAGTTTTAATGACCTATCTGTCAATAAAACATGTTTTGTATCGTTTTTACCATCTGGTAATAAAGTAAACAATGGAATATGGTATGGGACGTCTTCGAAATCGGTTTCGTTGACTTCACCACACTCTTTTGAGAAGAATCTATGTTGAACCAATTTAGTCTTTTCATCTTCCGTGGCGGTAACAGAGAGAATTGGTAGCCCTGGTAATCTATTCCAAGAACTGAAATAATTAGCAATATTTTCAGATTTTAGCATAGCACCAACTTCATTAAAAATATCAATAGGCTTTATACTCATATTGTGAAATCTTGGAATGTTTTCAGTCGTAAAAAGATGAGCCAGGGCCTTTTGAAGTAAACTTTCTCCAGTGGTCAATTGTAACGATCTTAATACAGATACGCCTTTGAAATAAGAGTAAGGATTGAAAAGTTCACGGGTTGTACCAGATCCCTTCCCATCAAGTTGCTTCATAATTGAATAATAGCTGTCACGAATACTCTGTGAATTTAAACCTGAATCGTGAACCATAGCAGGCTGAATTTCGCCATAAACATAGTCATTTGAAGTGAAATAGTCTTCCTCATTTTCTGAAATTAAATAGTAAGATAGCCATGTGGCAAATGATTCATTGAATGAAAGAGACTCCCACGAATCAAATGAGATGAAATTACCAACCCATTGATGGACTAATTCGTGAACAATAATTTGGACCATTTGTTTTTTTAAAGCTACATTCTTATCATCAGCTAATAGAAGTAAATTCATATGTGCTGTGATCATACCAAAATTTTCCATGACCATGTCATTTAAGTAAGGTAAAAGAACAAAATCCAATTTTTCCAAATAAGGAATGAAATTATTGAAGTATTTAACCAAGATTGGTAGGTAAGTTTTGACCGTTTCAATGGCAAAAGAAGTAAGACTGACATTCATCGGAGAATTCATGATTACTGGGAAGAATTGCTGTTCCTCATTACCTTCGACAATTTGAGTAATTGGTATTTCAATCTTTATGGTGTCAAATGCACCAAGTGTAAACCCGAATAATGATGTCGTCAGTAGGGGAGTCTTTCTGAAAATAGTCTTAACTTTGCCACTACCTATATCTTCGATGACGTCAATACTTGCAGCTGAGACAGCCTTCATGGTTGCTGATGATATAATGGACAATTCGAAAGTGGTCTTAACAGAGGGCTCATCGACACATGGATAAATTAATCTTGCGAAAGATGGTTGACAATGTGTAGCAATAATATAACCTTTATTATCGGGATGTCTTGCCTTGAAAACGCCCACTGTTTTATCTCCAGGAGAGGCAATATCGTTAATCTTACCTGTGTAACCTAGCTTCAAACGATAAATCTGACATTCTGTTAGTGAGAGAGTATTACCACCATGGTTTCTGAAAATTGCCAATTGTTGGGTGGTATCGTAGGAAACATCTAATTTAGCTTCGTAAGTGCTATTCTCATTGGTAATAGAGGCACTAACGATGGATAAATCACCTGCATGCAGTTTTACTTCATTAAAAATGGTGCCTTTCTCGATGTGGAAAGTTATATCGACAGACCCACTGAAATCGGAACTTTCTGGATCGATGTCCAGTTCTAATTTATAGTTGACTGGTTTACCTGGATTATCCAAAGCTAATAACAGCATTGTTGGGTGCTTCTATCGGGACTATTACTAGAATTATTGCTCGATGACTATATATCTTTTTTTCCAAAGTTGCAGAAACTTCCCACTTGAAAAAGTCCATTAACAGGTCGAGTCAAAACCAATATGACAGCTTATTGCGGAGTGAGTCCCACTAATAGAAGTATGGAGTATTGCCAAGCCTCTTCCGTGGGCATGCCAATTAACATGGAGATTTAGATGGGAAGACCAATCCATACATATATTCGTATGTAATAGACTCTCTGGGCAGGATTCGATGACTGTTCAATAAGTGACTAGCTATCGATTTTTGCCGTATAAACCTTCTGTAGCCTGACCTTGTGAATAATATCCCATACCAAGATACAGTTTACCCATTATGATGTGACTGCTATTCACTTCGCTAGCGTGGAAATGCGATAAGCCTACAAAGACAAGAAACTTCAGATACTAGACAGCTTCAGCAGCCAATACACCGCACCAGTCTGCTAGGGCATTCATCGATGTATCTGTCGTAGCTACAAACGCATGCCATACTGTCCAATTGAAGCTACTCATTCCCATTCAGCTCATCGCATTCGCTGAATGGACTCCAAATAAGCCATTAGTGATGCGGTGTTATGGTCTTTACCATAACACATCATGTAAAACCCAAGTACCCTTTAAAGGACTAGCTGATATTCGCAGAGCCTTGTATATAAACGTTGGTTAGTAAAGGTCTTACGTAGTGTATAACATCTGTCATTGAAATGGGAACAAATATAGGAGAAACACAGCATGCCTTTACAATTATTTGAGTCTACTTTGACTGCTGTTGCAGTATCATCACTTTATTCATTCTTATATAGACCTTCAACTTTTGAGAAAGATACTAGATACAGGAAAAATTGGCTGAACCTGATAGTTTCTGGTGTGGCTAGCGATACGAAGATCTTATTCAATACAGTGACGTTCCAATATAAGCCCATAGCCAGACATGTAGAGGAGAAAACTGGTGAAATCCAGGATGAAGCCAAAGACAAGAAGAGGGAAATATTGCATTGGTGGAATAAGAAGATTCCAGAAGCTAATAACATAGACAAGGTAGCGGAGCAAAGTGTTTATGGATGGGGGGAGAATGCGCAGGAATTTGGCAGAGAACTCTCTCATGAAAAGGATCTATTTAGGCCTGGAGAGCCATCGAGACCACAACGAACATTGGATGAAATAAAGAAGATAAGAAATAAAGGATGGTTTTCATTCGATGGTCCTGAGCAGGAGGAATCTATTGCTAAGGGTACCGTACGTGGACTCGAAGGCTGGGGTGAAAATGCTGCACAGTTTGCCAATGACGAATATGAAGATGTCAAATGGCAGATATTGCATTCAAGAAACAGAGCCAAAGAAAATGTGGACAGTGCATTAAATAACTTGAACAAATACAAAGACGAAAAAAAGGAGGAGGCCAGACACTGGTGGAATTTTGGATTGAGCAAGAAGGATAAAGCCTATGAGAATGCAAGCAACGAGTATCACGATGCTAAGAGAAATTTTGAAGAATGGAACAACGAGGCCCAGAAATCCTTCTGGCATAACACCGACAAGACAGCCAGAAAGACACAGGAAGTCCTGGACTCAGCCCATGGAGCTGTGAACGACAAACTGGGCCAACTCAGAGATTACTCAAAGGATAACAAGTAAGTACGGGTTATATAATATACGTTTTAAACATAATATTTGTTTGCTGCAAACAGCTGCCAAAAAAAAGTTAGGGCTTCTCATTGGCAGGTGGCCCCCACTGGGCCAGTTCATTAGACTCGCTCTTGGAAGAACCATAAACCACAATTATACAGCATTACCTCAACACTACACTTCTCACGATAGATAGAGTTCTCTTCACCAAGCTCATTCCAGCAGCCAAATTGGCACCTTTTCTACTTTCTCGATGAGCTGGAAATTTTTTTTCTTGAATATAAAAAGGCCCAATTATTTTTCCAAAAATCGATGAGTTGATATCCATTCCTTTCCATTTAGAATGGTATCATCAAGCTCAAGATTATTGAATAAGGCTATTCAATAGTAATAAAATGAGAAGTTAGATGCAAAAATTTTCTTATCTAAGCATGGGTTGCTTGCTGGATTGCTAAATGATCCAAGAAAGCTAAATCTCATAGCTGATACATATCTAAATTTATCGATTTATTACTTGTAATTGACAAAAATATCAACATGATGAATAATATTATACTGCGTTATCGTATTGAATGGGGTAGTTTAAGTACTATTCCCAAGGAAACCAATTTTAACAATTTATTCTGATATGAAAAATTTCTTGATTAAATAACTTTCTTGTAAAATAAATACCACTCATTTTTGTAAGCTTCTAGACAAGTAATATTCCTCAATGGAGAACAGACATGGATCTAGGCAGTTAGTACCTCTGGAGAAGGAGGTGATATCTGGTATTTCATCCGCTTTTATTACTTCTTTTGTCGTGCATCCACTCGATCTAGTCAAATTAAGATTACAATTATTGCCTGTACAGAAACCAACTCCTAGACTGAACACCTATCGTTACGTGCTGAGGAGCTTGTTTAAAGATAACAAGGGGATCAGTGCATTATATAGAGGACTTGGCATAAATCTAATTGGTAATTCTGTAGCATGGGGGCTCTATTTTGGGTTTTATAGATTCTCAAAAGATTTTTTGAAGCAAAATACTAATTTCAATAATGACTCTTTAATTTATTTAACTTCTGGTACCATGAGTGGTCTAATCACTTCGTTGTTAACGAACCCAATATGGGTGATAAAGACTAGAATGATGGCCACTAATAGATCGCAGGCCATCTCGAATCGTACTATCTTAAGTTCTGTGAAATCTATCATTAAAAATGAAAGTTATAAGTCTTTCTCAAAAGGGTTACTACCTTCACTGTTGAGTGTGTCACAAGGTGGTATATATTTCATGGTTTATGATACAATCAAGAAGAAATATGGTTTGGAGAATGATTTCAAGAACTATCAAATAATATTGACATCTTCCTGTAGTAAAATGGTGTCTGTATCAATTGTTTACCCATTACAAGTGATTAAATCGAACTTACAGAGTCCGCAGGGAAGGAATTTTCATTCTTCGATGAAATTAATGGCACAAATTTACAATTTAAATGGTTTGCATGGTTTGTATAGTGGATTAGCAACAAACTTATTCAAGGCTATTCCAACAACTTGTTTAACTTTCTGTCTGTATGAGAACTTTAAATATATTCTATAATTCAATATCTGCATAGTACTTAGACGTAAACTCGTATATTCCATTGGACGATTCAGTTTTGAGCTTCTTTCTCTTAGGTACTGGTACACTACCAGTTCGATTCAGTACCAGCGTCTTCAATTTACCACCAGAATATGATCCTCGTACCCTAAGAAAGACCATTTTCAGTAGCTCATGCGCTTGTGAAGAATCATTAAATGAACTGTTCCTGAACATGATATCGAGACCATTAATAACTATCAATCGTATCTTTTCAGTATTTTCAATTATTTTCTTGACAATATTATATAATTCTTGCATGTTTAAACTCGTTGTGATAATTATATTATCGTACACTCTTTTATTATCCTCATTTGCTGGAACCAAGTTTTGAAATTCCATCAGTGGGAATGAATTTACAGCATCGATGTAATGTAAAATCGTATTTTCTTCTTTCAGAAAATCGCAAATCAGTTGACTAACAGTGGTATTTTTGAAGGTCGTCCATATTGTTACGTTTTTTAAACCATTGAGGTTCATATCTGACCCAATCCCTATCAAGAAGTATCAAATTGAATCTTTTTCCATTATCATATACATACGCTAACATTACATTTTTTTTTTCTAAGTTCTTACATAAATAATAATTCTACAACTATACACATGAACCCTATGTAACTCGTTATCATTAAACTCTATATCTTGTATCATTATTAGGCTCTCTCAAACATTCTCTCGTCAATAGAACTAGCAAACTGACTTCAAATGCCGTATGCACTCCCATTTTCATCTTGCCCTGAAGTCATTATCTGAGTATGTACTTTTTTCGGTACGTTTTCTTCTTGTAAAGGTTTTTCACCTGGAAGTTCGTTGAATTTTGACATATGTAAGAATAATTGTCTATCGACAGATGCATTTTTCTTTAATTTGGAGATTTTACCACTTGACCATCTTTTTAAGAAATCTGTTTTAAATGATTCATTAATTCTCCATTTCATCCCTTTTCCAGACTCGTGTGGCTTCCTTGGAACTTTTTCAAACGCAGGATTCAATGATAAATTATGTCTAACTGAATTTTGCCAACCGATATTTGTCGTCTTATAATATTCGTGGGTATTTTCAATGAATTTATATATATCTGATAGTGAAATGATTCCTTCAGGTGATGATAGTATAGCTTGCGTGATCAATGTTGCATATGACGCACTTGGTTTCCCACTCTTACTATTGCTGATTTTAAACTTATTTGACGATATTGGGTTGCTCATTATATTGGACGCCATATTGGAATTATTATGCGACATTGTCGCCGTCGGAGGAGGAAATACTGAAAGGGTTTGAGTAAGTGGTCCAGAGGGACTTTGGATAGCATTATTGAAAATGGATTCATCAGGTCCCTCATTATTATTGCCATCTTCATTTTTCATGGGTCCAGTGGAACCATTTTCCTGCAGATGGAAGGTGATGTATCCTAATTGTTTCTGTTTCTTGACATATTCTGAATTGTTTATTATAGCACATAATAATTTATTGTTATTACCACTGAGGCCGTACATGGTAACTAATTTGGGTATTAAGGTAGTTATGACTTCATAGGGCACTACTGGCTCCTGATCTGGTAATATGAACATCATCTGCACACCGCCAACATCTATAATATCACCAGACTTCAAATCCACTGGTTCTGCATTCTTACCAGCTTTTACTCTCTTAAAATTTATCTTAGCACCGTTACGTCCAGGGACGAGTAATTGCCAAAATCCTGTGACTCTATTAAAAGTGATGGTCGCATGTTTTCTGGAGACAATTTTTGCGGGCCCAAGATCAATATCGATCAGTCCAGTAGCTATGGGGTTCAAATGATCTGGCTGAGTCGCTTGGTCATTCAATACATTATTCATTAAATTGAAAGTGTCAGTGTTTCTTCCCAGAGTAACCTGTAACGATTTCACGTAAAATGTCCACTCTTTCCCCGATATTTTAGCATAAGCCTGCACTTCGGAACTTACTGTCTTTCTATTTGAGTATAATTTTGAAACAAACGGATCTTCTTCAGAGGTTGATAAAATCGATATAATCGAATTGATCAGTCCTAATCGGTCCTCCACAGAGTACTGATCCAAGTCAATATCGCCATATTTCACCATCCCCTTCTACAGTTCAAAGATATCTACTTCCTATGGCTCCAGGAATTGGTTTTGCAACTAGAGTTGCCCATTCATCTCAAATTGAAAACCTCTGGTGAAATTTTTTTAGATATTTTTTGTTTACAAACAAAAAAAATGCAGTAAGAGACAGCGACCAAAAAGCAATGGGCCGGATATCCCGAAAAGGAAGACGGGGCTCCACAGCTGTTATGGGGTCTTAAGAGCTTGGCGAATAAGCCCATCTTAATTCTGATATGTGAATATACAATGTGAATTCAAAATGTGCAAGAATAGAAGCTTTTTTGATAAATTTGGCAAATTTTTGGAAATTTTGATGCCCTAATTTAAAATTTCTAGAATCGTTGGTCGGAAATTGAAACCCTATATTATTTTCTTTTATAACCCTAGGGTTGAATTGTTTTTGGGCAGTTCGGGCCCGGGTTTCGTGAAAAGTTTTGTATCAACTAGTAAGCAAAAACGCATCTAATTGGCACATCCTAATACATACAATCCATCTCTATAATACAATTCTTTCCCATTTAGCAGTGATAGTGAGTAGGCAAGTGTGTTCGTGAATATTTTGATAGTCTAGGACTGTAGTTGTTTATTTCGCTTTCAGCAGTAGAAATGCCAGAACAACAGCAACAACAAGTGAAAAGAAGGAGAGTCACAAGAGCTTGCGATGAGTGTAGGAAGAAGAAGGTTAAATGTGATGGTCAGCAGCCCTGTATTCACTGTACTGTGTATTCCTATGAGTGTACCTACAACCAGCCAAGCAAGCGGACAAATAGTTCAGTCACCGGTAGCATGAGTGCTACAAACATCTCGTCACAAAATATGTTATCCACTTTGAATATTCAGTCAGGTAGCGCTGCATCTTCCGCAGGGACTAGAAAGTATAATACCAAAAGTTCTAAGTTACAACATCAAATTGATAGATACAGACAATTGTTCAACGAAATGTTGCCGGGAATGCCATCAGATATTAATACAGTTGATATTCCAACATTTATACAAATTTTGAGGAATTTTAAAGGAAACTCTAACAGTTTTCTCGATGACGTTGTGAAAGAGTATCGTCTAATTGTAGACAATGAATCTGAACAGACGGCATCCCTACAATCGCCAACTTATTCGAGCCCTGATCCCTTACATAGAAGTACAAGTACCGCAAGTGTTAACGGTATTGCTCTAGAAAGAAGTGTTACGCCTCAATCAATAGGACGAGAAATCAAAATTATTTTGCCCCCAAAACCAATTGCTTTACAGTTTGTTTACAACACTTGGCACTCGTGTTTTGTACTTCTGAGAATTTATCATAGGCCATCATTTTTGAAGCAATTGGATGAATTGTACGAAACTGATCCTCATAATTATACTGTAGAACAAATGAAATTCTTGCCCTTATGCTATTCAACCATGGCAGTAGGTGCTCTGTTCTCCAAATCGACTATTAGCAAAAATAATTATACCAAAGGACAAGATGATAAAAACAAATTCTTACAAGATGAAGGTTATAAATACTTCATTGCTGCTAGAAAACTTATAGACATTACTAATACTCGTGATCTCAATTCGATACAGACCGTACTGATGCTTTTCATCTTTTTGCAGTGTTCGGCCCGTCTATCGAGTTGTTATACATATATTGGTGTAGCCATGAGAAGTGTGCTGAGAGAAGGGTATCACAGAGCTTCGGATCCAAATGATCCTAATATCAATCCAATTGAACTGGAAATGAAAAAAAGACTGTTCTATAATGTTTACAAAATGGACATTTACATCAATGCTATGTTGGGATTGCCAAGGTCTTTAAGGGTTGAGGATTTTGACCAAACTTTACCAATAGAGTTGTCTGACGAGAATATTACTGCAGAAGGTTACTTTTATGAGAGACAAAAAGGTGAGCTCTCTAGCATTGCAATTTCTAACCAACACACCAAACTGATAATGGTATTTGATACAATTGTCAGTGAACTTTACCCTTTGAAAAAGACCAACAATATGATTTCACATGAAACTGTTACAAGACTGGAGGCTAAACTGACGGAATGGGTAGATAATCTACCAGTAGAATTGAGACCTACCACAGATGCTATCCCACCAAAATATGAAAGAGCAAATAAACTGTTGCAGCTATCATTTTTACATGTTCAAATTATTCTTTATAGACCGTTCATCCACTATCTGTCCAGAAATTTTACTTCAACTGTAAAACCAGATAAATTATCTTTGGAACGAGCCAGGAATTCTCTAACGGTAGCAAGAACCGTGATAAGAATGGCTCAGGAATTAATAAATAAAAATTTAATTTCTGGTTCGTACTGGTACGCGAACTATACTATTTTTTATTCAGTTGCCGGCTTGTTGTTTTACATACACGAAGCTGAACTTCCGGACAGAGAAAGTGCAAAGGAATATTACGAAATTCTCAAGGATGCTGAACAAGGCAGGAACATCCTAATGCAATTAAAAGATACGAGTATGGCAGCTAATAGAACTTATAACATTTTGAATAAGTTATTTGAAAAATTGAATGCAAGGACGATACAATTGTCAATGACTCATAAGTCACCCTATGAGGCACAGGCATCAATTTTGAGCTCTAATCTTAATGCTGAAAACAATAACATGGAGTCTTTAGTGAATATGAGTCCGCAGACCAATTCCACTAATGGTGCTGCGGATATAGACACTAACTACAATTTTGACAATTTCATAAAAAACCTGAATTCCTCTTCCCCATCACAGGCTTCGGTTGCTCCTGTTATGTCTAATCTTTCGATTGAAAATATTGCTTCAAACGATGGTAATGGCCGTTTAAGCAGTTTAGAAAATGATGACGAAGAGAGCTCCACATCTAAAAGTATTCCTATCGAAAGCATGTTCATTAAACAGAACTCTAGAGATGATAACATTAACGATAGAAAGATATATGGGTTGGATCAAGCTTCAAATCTCCCTTATGACGCCTTTAAGAATAACGGCGAGAATGATAACACTGGGGCTATCAAAAATGTTGAAGCGCTTAGCAAAGAAGATAGAGAGAAATTTGCTCTGCTCAATTCGAACAGTGATATACTAAATGTCTTTGATGAACTAGATACCCAGTTATTTGGCAAGTATGTCAGAAACCCGCTGCCTTTGCCTGATGATACCAGTCCGGCAAACTGAAAAAATTTTGTTCTACTTGAATGAATTTTCTCTATAATATCGTTCATGGTCCACCCTTTGTTTATATAGTTATATTAATGATTAATGATTAATTATTGAATGTTATTTTGATATCCTTTAGTAAATGTTATATAGTAATATTCTACTGAAGTACAGTTTACTAAAAACGAGGTAAATGATAGTGTTTTTGATGCCTTCCCTGTCTGTTTGCACTTTTAGTCGATTTTTTATTTTCAACTACAGAGGAATATAGGGGCGGGGTGTTCATGCTCAATATAGCAGAGCTTCTAGTGGGAGTACGTGTAGCTTGTTCACTTCCTCTATAAAATAAAGGATTATTCAGAACACTTGTTCTTTGATAATTATTTTCAGGTCCCGAGACATCACGACTCATATTTGTAGCAAAAGAATCCGCAAGATACTTCTTAAAAGAAACACTTGAGGGAGTTCGTGATAAACTTCTATTAAGAATAACAGACACCTTTTTGTCGTATAATTGAGGCGCTGATTCTAAATTCAAAGTATGATCTGTATTGGTGGTATCGATGGAATCTGATCTGTCATGTGGTAGGCCTAACTGGAAATTTGGGGACGTTGGCACTGGTGACGTTTCCTTGGTGAAAAAACTGTCCAGATTATCCAATTCTGCCCACATATGGCTTAGCGAAGCATCTTCCTCTTCGGGGACACGGAAAGAATCGACTGTATCAATCCTTCCTAAAGCGTAGTCTCCATCGGCATGGAATTCAACAATTTCATCAATATTATCCTGGTCTTCTGAAGCATCCTTGATAATGCTGCTATTTTTACAAGACATAAACACTGTATGGACATTATGTCGGGTTGTGGCAGCTGTCATAGTTGGCATTGGGATGGACCAGCCACTTTCTTCAGGTAAACCAAAGAGTGTTGTGGTAACCGTGCTGTTGTTTTTCACGTCATTATTACCCATACTTATCCTCAACACGTCCTTATCCATTTTACTCCCAGAGACGTTAGGAACATAATCTAAGACCTCTAAAGCTTGCATCTCATATGAAGTCAAAAGAAGTCTCAATAATGGAGAAATCAAATCAGCCCCAACACCAGTAAATTCTGGTCTTGTCAAGTCCACGAGAGGAAAGACATACTTCAAAATTTCCATCGTTTGGATTTTAATCCAATCTAATTCATTCAGCAATAAACCTAATAGAAAAATCAGTGCTTGTGCAGAATACTGTGGAAAATAATTTCTAGAAATAAAACTTACGACCTGACTCATAAAATCTTTTTTGGATCTAAATTTGTCCTTTGCCAAGGAATCTATTAATCTTGAAAGGGATGGTTGGTTGTTGGCATCCGAGAGAACAATTAATGCCTTTGTTGCGTCCTGAATAGATAAAAAATCTTTGTGGTCCATTGCGTTTAGAAATCTCGGAAGATTGGCAATCAAAGCAAAGAAAAGACGAGATTCCGGGTCTGCTATAATCCTGCTGTCCTTCAGTAAGTTCAATTTATCCAAACATTTGAGTGTGATATCTAAAGAATTACTTGATCTCAGGCCCGTCATAGTAATTTGTTGTAACCCATCAAAGCGTCCTTCCCAGTTAGAGGGAAATGTGGCAACAAGGCACTGTACGGTATCAGGAGAGTCTAAATCAATTTTTGATATGAACTTGGTCACACAGGATAGGGATTCTATGAATTCTTGCTCATGTACACTACTCATACATGCAATAATTGACCAAAATAATTGAGGGAAACTAATTAAATCTGTAGAATCTAATTCTGCCATTATCGCATTCAGGGTCATTAGAATCTGCATTGCAAAACCTTGGATATCAGGGTTATCGTCAGATATTGTATTGGAGAGTCTATGAAGCATGTCTCTTAACATATCTTGGTCAATAAATGTCAGTAAAGACCTGAATACCTGAAATGACCGACATGCAATGTGACGAACTGAGCATGTAGTTGCCCATTTCAAAGCTACTTTTTGCCACAAATTTTGAAGATCTTCTACTGCCGCAAAAATACTTATGATATTTCTTACTAAAGGATCCATTGACTTGGGAGACCTCGCCCCTTTCTTGTCTTTCACTAAATTGTCGTAAGACCAAAGGAGTTGCTTATTTCTTAATATGTTGACAGTACTTTCTGATTTTTCATGTGTTGGGGAAAGACCGAATATCAAGTTACAAATTATTCTAGAAGCACTCTCTTGAACTAAAGGTATGTAATGATCTAATAAACAAATAGAAATGTGCAACAGGGTTGGCAGCTTCATCTTTACCGATTCATTAGCATCTGTTAATAAGTTAACCAAAAAGATTATGGAAAGCTGGGCCTTTGAGAAGACAACTTGCTTTCCAGTATAATTTAAGCGCTCCCAAATATTTGCAATAAAATAATCCTTAGTATTTTTGTCCACTGGTCCAGTAATGTTATGGTTCGTGTTTGGAATCATTGATTTTGGCTCAAGATTGTCTAAAAGCGTATCAAGTAAGCCTATGCTACCAGGAACGTTTGCAAGATATAGAACAACATCTCTTGCTTTCTGCACAAAAGCAGGGTTCCGGCGTTGAATAGCCGTTTCAATGATATACTCTAAAGAAACATATGTGTTCTGGAATGAATTTCCTTTCCCTAGAGATATCCAAATCTGTTCTACTTCTTTAGGCAGCCTATTATTCAAATCTATCGTAATATGAAATAAATTGTTCAATACCATATACGTCTCCAAATCATCTATTGATTTCATGGTAAACTTATTGACCCATGGAACCATCAACACCAGAAGGTCCCTTTTTATTTCAAATGGAAATAGGTCCAATATCCTCACTAAGCTTGAAAATATCCTTAAACACAGTTCTTGAGACAGTAATTCAGCGAAAATAGTCGATATTTCTTTGGCGGTCGACTTATATACACTCTTGGAGGAATTTGCTAATCGTTCTTTGAAAACCTTGGTGTACGAAGAATTGTGTAGTTTGGTTTCTACTGCAGATAACAGATCAACGGCGTAAGTTCTCGTGTCTTCCTTATCGGATACCAACCCATACAACCCCAAAGAAACGAGCTCGTCTTCATCCAAAATAAGATCATCCAGATTTAATACCGATTTACACAGGGTGATATAATAAAGTACCGCAACAGATGGAGAGTCGTGCTGTGATATACACTGTACAGCGACGTCTTTGAAAAGTTGTGAGTTTTCTCTATTTTTTTCCAACAGGTTTTCTAAAGCTCGAACACCCAAATTTTTTACTGTTTCATTCTGAGAATTAAATAAGGACTCGATCCAAGATAGCAGACCCTTGATGTCGAAAGAAACTATTACAGGTATGTTTGACGAATTATTCAATTTTTTTGTGATCGGATCAGAACACAGGATAACCATCGCCTCCAATATAATTGTCTCTAGCCTATTTTTCTGAAACTCAATACCTGCTGTGATAGCTGTCTTGTCTCTATTAGACTCAGTGTTGTTTATCATATGAGCATACCTCATCGTAGATATGGAAGCATATTCGCCGTAGCCACACCAATACTTCAAATAGTTGAATGATGATACTCGAGCCTCAAATGGAAAGAGTTCCTCCATTAGCGGATGCTCGCGAATTGCAGAGTAGTAATGTAGTAATAATTCGGCAAAATAACTTCTTAACTGCTGGTATTCAAACGAGACCTGGACGAAGTCCTGTTCCAAAAAGGTCTTAGTATGTCTCAAGAATTCGGATAATCTTCTTAAAATCCAGTCATCCTCTAAAACAATAGATTCCTTCAAAAATCTGGATAATATAGTTAAAATATGGAACATTTCGACTCTTTTCTGATTATCAGAATTGCCGTCTTTCCAGCTAATTAAAAAATGGTCTATACTTTCAATGAATGTTTTGTAGATATTGATATTCATCGAACTTAAGCCAGATATAATTGCCTCCTTGATTATGGGATGCTTGGAGCTTAATAAAGGTAACACCATTTTAAAAATTGATCTTGCGGATTTTATTTTTTGGTGTTGGACGGTAAAGATTTGCTGACTCTTCTTTCTACCATGTTGCTTGATAGTAACCGGTATGTGCAATTTTTGATCATTTGTTGAAGTCAACGAGGTACAAGCTGAAACAAGGTACAGTTTCCATTGGTGTATAATAGTTTCTGGAAGCGCCCTTGAGGGTTTGTATTCGGTGTCATTAGCGATACGTAAAACTATTTCGTGCATCTGGACAAGT
Organism: Kazachstania africana CBS 2517; assembly: GCF_000304475.1. NCBI lineage: Eukaryota > Fungi > Ascomycota > Saccharomycetes > Saccharomycetales > Saccharomycetaceae > Kazachstania > Kazachstania africana. Next base: position 323,355 of record NC_018949.1, on the reverse strand, counting down.
CGAATGCAAACAAGTGATCTACAAAGAGCCATAGTCATAGGGCATGATTTGAAAATACTAATCAAAAGTTTTGGAAACGCTCTTTGCCAAAGTGCCCCATCAACACCGTAAGAAGATTCACTGACATTAATCAGTAAACCCTTTCTATATCTGGAATTCAGCTTTGATAGTCTCGATTTTTCTGCCACACTCAAGGACGCTTTGTGCAAACCAATCAAATATATTATATTAGCTTCATTTAGTAAATCTATCAACCTATTGCCTCTATCAGCCGCAAAATGGAGTGAAGATGATCTTGAATGGCTATTATTGTTATAGTTATGTGATAATTTTTCAGTTTTTTCCACCATAGCCTCATCAAACCTTGATATGATCTTTAGTATCTGAATTGCGAGCTTTCTCACACTAACATCATGTGAACAAAGGAAAAATAAACCATTTCCCTCAATTTCTTCGATAACTGTAATGGTATTTTTCCATTCAAGTCTCTCGGTTTCAGAAGCATCATCAGGTGTACTGTCTGTCTTCATTAGCTGAATCCCATCCAAACCAATAACCTTTTTCTTTTCTTCGGTCTTATATGATTGAAATTCTTCTAACCAACACTCTAATAACTCTACGTAAAGTTCTAAAAGTTTTTTATACTCATTAGACGCCAAATATGAAGTATTATAACTTGATTGTGTCTTTTCATCAAAATCAAATGAGTATTTGGCAAACCACGTTATAAAAGTATAAGGATTCTTTTTGGATGCCAGCGCCTTTAAAGAGAGTTTACAACTATTTTCGATCAACAAATTGGCATGTACAGCGTTCCTTGATAAAATTTCGATACTTGATTTATAAGAAATTTTCTTTGAAATCGTCATACAGCAAGGAATGGTCTCAATAATTGTAGCGAATAACAAAATATTCAAATTCTTCCTCTGAATATTGTTGTCACTCTCATTGTTAAAGCCAAAAGAAAAAGCGCCAAAAGTGGTAGATGGATGTTTAAGATGTAAATTTTCCGGTGACCATACTTCAGACCCGATATTCGAATCCAATAACAAAAATAACCTATTCAGATACGCACAGATTTCCTCGTGATACGAGACCAGCGTTTCATTTTTCATTGCTGAGATGCTGTTCAAATCTACCTCGTAGTATCTTGAATCTCCTTGTGGAAAGTTAGGTCTTTCTGTAGTCATCAATAGTCCTTTGTAAGTGTTAATTGCCAGAATTAATCTATCATAATTAACATTCTCGAGTGTTGTCCCATTGAATGACTGCCTTAACAAAGGTATCAAAGCTGTTTCTACTAAAAAGGTAGGGTGTAAAAATCCAATTGAAACTAGAGCATCAGTTAAGGGATTTATTAGTCCTAGATCAGTTGTTAACCAATTTTCCTTTTTCTTTGTTGGTAAATATAACCTCATTAATTCTGTGAGTGTTCTTGTTGTATTATTTAAGGTCTCTGGACATCTATAAAGATAAACCCAAACTAGTCTTGATAAACCTACTGAGAAAATTATACGTTCGTCTAGATTTTTAGTTTTTATTTTGCTAGCGTTTACTTCAATTATATTAATCCAGTTTTCTGTGAAAATTGATGGAGGTGATGCACACAAAATTGAAACCATTAGTTTAAATCCGTTTGCCCAATATTTGGAATCTGATTTTAGCTTTTTTGCACATTCCAAAAGAAGCTCCATGGCCTCTATCCATGTAGGGTGGTTAACTTCAGCACTTAAAGAACCAGCTAAAGGCAGTAATAGTTGATTTATTACTTCTGCGTAAGCTAATCTAACTGTCAAACTTTCCGTTCTTGCAAAAAATTTTGATAAACTTTTAATAAAATCAGCAGTCTCTTCGAACTTATCCAATGGATAGTTTTTTAAACGAATGTATCTCATTCCAAGTATTAACAAATGTATATTAGGTTCCATTTCTTCACTGATATGACTAGGCATTTTTTCTAAATCTGCAATAAATCTGTCACTTACAGAAAGGAAGTTCTTTTCAGACATGCAACCCAATAATTCCGCGAATGAATTCCAATTTGAAGATTTAATCAAGCTTGAAGAGATTGAAAATGGGTCAGTTGTTTTTAGCTGTGTGAATATTATTTCTTCTAACTTATCATTAAGGTCGTCATTTACGTCTTCAGGTGATTGTTTAACAATTTCAATCAAAACACGACATAGAATGTAAATACTTATTAATGACTTTCTATCAGCTTGTAATGCAAGGGTTTTCTCTTTTTCGATACTTTGCTGAAGTTGTAGTAGTTTTGGGTTATCATTTGATGTTTTATAAAGTTTTGCAGAAATGGATCGCCTTGGGACACTTGCACTTATGCTACCACTACTTGAAGGAGTTGTTGGGGAAGCGGCTGATGAGAATGATGGATTATTTGCTCTAATATTATATTCCTTGATCAGAGTTTGAACATGTTCAGCTGCTGAATTGGCAGATTCAGATTTTGATTTCCTCCAAAACATCATTGCATCTATCACAGGCTTTGGTTTCTTTCTTGCGATATGACCTAGAGACTCAATGATTGTGTCAAAACTGGGATCAACACCTTCGCCTAAAATGTCTATAATTGGAGGTTCCGGATTTGATGGATGTTGTAAACAAAGATTTAACTTACTTTCAGCATGTCTAACAAATTTCGTGAATAATATATGTAATGCATACTCCGAAGGACTTTTCCAATCTGTTGCCATTTGTTGCCTTAAATTAACAACGTATTCTTCTTCTATCGGTTTATTTACTGAATCTGTGGGAGTGAAGGATTTTTCCACTGGTATATTTAGTTCTGTTTTAGGATGGTTGTGGAAGTCATCATTATTGATCATGGGAGTGAGAGGAACTGTATTTTCCAGAGGTATAGACTGTGGTTTCTGCTCTGAAACAGATCGTATCTTCTGGCCTCCTATCTCTAATGGAGATGGAATATCTATCACAGGAAACTTGGACTCCGTAACAGGAGGATCATTCGAAGGAAAATAAGCATGGTCTTGAGCAAAAGAGTTGGAACGCATTATATTTCCCTCAGTATTGTCATTTATGTCGGAAATAAGTAGGTCTCTGGACTGTCCTTCAATGTTATTTTTAGTTTCATTGCTATCATCGATGTTACCACTTTGAGGAGGAAAAGTGAAACCAGTATTCATTATTATTTTCTTACTAGGCCTATAAATATGTGGGTTATGAATACCAGATTATTGATATGCTACTGTGGTTCAGGTAACTTCTTGTATGATGTAAGGCTGTGATGGTTATTATTTTCAGTTATATCAGCTTACCTCTTCAACATTGTTTTTTTTCTTGATCTCTATGGAAACTGTCAAGGCGAGGTTTTTTGCCCTAAGTTTGTATGAATGGATGCCCTTCACCTTGAAGAAGTCTGGAATTGAATAGGCGTAGCCACTGTAGTGAGAGATTTTATGGTTGAATGTGTGTGATGCACAGCGTAGATGTGGCGAATCGACGTAAATGACCAATTTAATTTTTGAAGGTTTTTTATAATTTGGTCCTTAAACCTATATTTCTTGACTAAGATTAAAATAATATGGAAACTAGGGAAACATGCTGTTCCCGATCTTCTTTATAAAACCAGTAAGCCTCTGTAGAAAGACGAATCACAAACGTATGCAACACCCCTCCCCCTGCATTTTGGAAGTACCTTCCCTCCTTGTCGCTGCAGTAAGAAGCATCAGAACAGTCCTAGAAAGCTGTTGGAAGAATAATAAAAAAGCCATCACCAGGCCATCGATAGACCACCTATGACTTGCAAACCCTCTGCAACAGAGGTTGCAGCAAATATCGATTGTTCTGTATCAAAGCAACTCGTTTTGTGCTTTTCTCCATAGCCGCCAATACCCACCGACGCTGCCCAAAAAGAAGAACCCACCTTACCAAAACAGATACCAGTTCTAACAACCATCTCGTCCTTCAACCACTGATACAAGCATATATAAACCAAAAGCCCAACGTCTTGCTTCTAATTCACTTTGAAACTCTCGCTGCACGTGACAGATGAATACCCGGATGTTTCTTATTTTTCTTGAATTTTGAAATCGCTCTCCAAAAAAAAAACAAGAGCAATATGGTTAAAACAACTTTCCAGTGAAAATATAAGATCTTATTAGACACGAAAAATTAATTTAACAGACGTTTTTATAAGAAAAAAAAGGTCAAGATCAAATAAGAAAAGGACTGTTTCTCTGTTTTAGTTTTCTATCTAATTCTTTCCAGCATGTTAGAGACAACTGTAGATGGTAAAACCATTCCGGATAATATAAGTACAAAAGAAGTTGAAACTGTACCGGTGATCAATATTCCATTACCGCAATCAAACGAACAATTAAATCAGTTGATCTATCGTTATAGAGCAATCACTAGCAATCCTAAGGATAATATTGTTGAAATCAGTGCCATAGAGAACGTATTGGCGAAGATTTCAAATGAACATGCCTTATACTTGAAAAATCTAAATGCACTAAGAGAGTCCATCACCAAGGTCGAATACGATAATGCTCAATTTAACAGACAGTTGTTAGCATTGCAGTTACTTGAGAAAGATTTAGATATTCCTGATCATCTCTTAATGGTGGAAGCTTTGGAAGACGTGGAAGAAAAAAAAGTTAATGGTGCTGTACCAAGTACTGATGCTAATCAATTAAAACAAATCAAACTATCACTTGATTTTACTGAAAATGCAAAGAATTTTGGTCTTTTGGACAGTTTCAGCAACAAACAATCGAAATTAGGTACTCAAAAGTTTGAAGACTTAATCTCTCAACAAATTGCTAAGAGAATTAATGAATTAGAAAAATTGCCTGCAAATTTGGGAACGTATTCACTCGATGACTCCTTAGAGTTCACTACAAAGGATGATTTACCGTCAAATATTCATAAACTAAAAATGAAAGCTCTCGTGGAGTTGAAAAGTTTGAAATTGTTGACCAAGCAGAAATCTATCAGGCAAAAATTAATCTCAAATGTTGCAAACCAATCCCATCATAGTATTTCTTCTTTGCGTGATTCTCCATTCACAGTCTCAGCTCAAAGATCAGTACAAGTTAGAAGTAAAGTTATCGTTCCACAAACGGCAAGAATTGCTGAAGAGTTAGAAAGACAGACTCTATTAGAAAAACGTAAGAAAGAAAGAAACCTTCATCTGCAGAAAATCCATAGTATTACAGATTTTGTTGTTGAAAGAAGCCAGGTCACTATGAGTAAGAGAGATCGTTTAATTCAAACGGGTAAGATTTGTCTATCCGCTCACGGTCAAATTGAAAAAGATGAACAAAGAAGAATTGAAAGAACAGCAAAACAACGTCTTGCTGCGTTAAAATCTAATGATGAAGAAGCTTATTTGAAATTGTTAGACCAGACCAAGGATACAAGAATTACCCAATTGTTAAGACAAACCAATTCTTTCTTAGACTCCTTGTCTCAGGCTGTTAGAGTTCAACAAAATGAAGCAAAATTAATGAAAGGTGAAGAAATCAGCCCCATCACAGATGAAGAAAGAGAAAACATCGATTATTACGAAGTCGCCCATAAAATTAAGGAAAAAATACCTAAACAACCTTCAATTTTAGTGGGCGGTACTTTAAAGGAGTATCAATTATTTGGTCTTGAATGGATGGTTTCTTTGTACAACAACCATTTAAACGGTATCTTAGCAGATGAAATGGGTCTGGGTAAGACCATTCAGTCCATTTCTTTAATAACTTACCTATTCGAAACTAAACAAGACCGTGGCCCTTACCTTGTTATTGTACCACTATCAACCATAACCAACTGGACGTTAGAATTTGAGAAATGGGCACCAAGTCTGAATACCATCGTTTACAAAGGCACACCGAACCAAAGGCGTATATTACAACATCAAATCAAAATAGGTAACTTTGACGTTCTATTGACAACCTACGAATATATTATTAAAGATAGATCATTGTTAGCAAAACATGAATGGGCACATATGATTATTGATGAAGGTCATAGAATGAAGAACGCACAATCCAAATTATCTTACACCATACAACATTACTATAAGACTAGAAACAGACTTATCTTGACCGGTACTCCTTTACAAAATAATTTACCAGAATTATGGGCATTATTGAATTTTGTTTTACCCAAGGTTTTCAACTCATCGAAAACATTTGAAGATTGGTTCAATACTCCTTTTGCAAACACTGGTTCACAAGAGAAACTAGAACTAACGGAAGAAGAAACGTTACTAATCATCAGAAGATTGCATAAAGTCTTGAGACCTTTCTTATTACGTCGTTTGAAGAAGGAAGTCGAAAAGGATCTACCTGATAAGGTTGAAAAGGTTATAAAGTGTAAGCTTTCTGGCTTGCAACAACAATTATATCAACAAATGTTGAACCATAATGCATTATTTTTTGGTGCTGGTGCCGAAGGGACCACTAAGACTGGTATCAAGGGTTTGAACAATAAGATTATGCAATTGAGAAAAATTTGTAATCATCCTTTTGTTTTTGACGAAGTTGAAGGTGTAATTAATCCATCTAGAGGTAATACTGATTTGTTATATCGTGTAGCTGGTAAATTCGAGCTGTTAGATCGTGTTTTGACGAAATTCAAGGCGACAGGTCATAGAGTTCTTATGTTTTTCCAAATGACTCAAGTCATGGATATCATGGAAGATTTCTTAAGAATGCGTAATCTGAAATATATGAGATTGGATGGTAGTACGAAAACTGAAGATAGAACTGGCATGTTAAAAGATTTCAACGCTCCAAATTCAGAATACTTCTGTTTCCTACTTTCAACAAGAGCCGGTGGTTTAGGTCTTAATTTACAAACTGCAGACACTGTTATCATCTTTGATACTGATTGGAATCCACATCAAGATTTACAAGCCCAAGATAGAGCTCATAGAATTGGTCAAAAGAATGAAGTTAGAATTCTGAGGTTGATCACCACCGATTCTGTGGAAGAAGTTATTTTAGAAAGAGCTATGCAAAAGTTGGATATTGACGGGAAAGTTATTCAAGCTGGTAAATTCAATAATAAGTCTACTGCTGAAGAACAAGAAGAATTTTTGAGAAGATTGATAGAAAGTGAATCGAGTAAAGTCGATGACGATGACCAAGCAGAATTAGACGATGAAGAATTAAATGAAATCCTGGCCCGTTCTGAAGAAGAGAAAATATTGTTCGATAAAATGGATCAAGAAAGAAAAGAGGAAGAAGAGAGATTAGCAAAGGCTAATGGTTTAAAGGAGCCTTTGCCAAGATTAATCCAGACGGATGAATTACCAGCTGTTTTCACAGAGAACATAGAAGATCATCTACAGACAGAACCAGTCGCAGTTGGAAGAATAAGGCAGACGAAGAGGGTCTATTATGATGACGGTTTAACTGAAGAACAATTCTTAGAGGCTGTAGAAGACGAAAGCGTTACTTTGGAGGAAGCCATCAAGAGGAAACGTGAATCTCGTGAAAAGAGACGCCGTAAAAAGGAAGATATTGATGAACTTGATGAAGAAAACCATGAGATTAGAACATTAGAAAATACTCCTGACGAAGTCCTCGACACATATAACGTAGTTGATGAAAAGAGTGTGGAAGATGAATCTCCAAAGAAAGTCAATGGAAGAAGCAGGACCAGGCCAACAAGAAAGAGAACTTCGATGGACTTGGTTGACACAACCGAGGATATTGAAGATCATGGAGTCAAAGCAGAAGGTTCTGCTACTATTGATGCTGAACCAGAAAAGAAGAGGCCTAAGTTCAAGATTACATTGAAACTGAAGGGTCAACAAGAAACTGAAGATAATGTCGTAGATGGTGGTGAAACTCCAATACCTGATGGAGATAAAAAGCCAAAAAATAGAAGTAAAAGTAAACCAAAGAGGGTCATATCAGGTGACATTAAACCTTTAGTGGAGAAGTTGTTGAATGACATGCGTCAACAATTGGATGAAACCGACGCTCACCCACTCACATCAATTTTTGAAAAGTTACCTTCAAAGAAACTATATCCGGATTATTACACATTAATCGAAAACCCTACTGCATTGGAGACAATCTTGAGAAATTGCAGGAAAGGTCTCTACAAAACCATGGACGAAGTGAAAGGAGAACTGAATATAATGTACAAGAATGCCAAATTCTACAACGAAGAAGGTTCATGGGTCTACAACGATGCTGACAAGTTGAATAAGTACACTGACGAATGGTTCCAAAAAAATGTTAAATAAATTTAGTTTCCATATGGTTTTATATATATATATATATATATATATATATATATTTATCAAGTTTATGTAATAATAGTAATAAGTATACACTTAATTGTTGCCTTACCATGGACCTCATCGGAACGGTAGCCTGTCTTTATGACCTACTGGACGATTTTCTTACTAGAGCACGTGATCATTTTCCGCTTCTATGAAACGGCCGCATAACAAAAAAAACAGACGAGATTTTGCATCCACGCAAGAAAAATTTTCTCGTTACGACGTTGAATATTTTTTATATAAATGGGAAGAAAATTTTTCAAATCCTGTTAGAAAATATTTCATTTCTATTCTTGTTGTGGTACTTTCGTATTTATTAATTTGATACTCGCTGTCACTAATCAACAATAATGAAGTACATTCAAACTGAACAATCTATTGCTGTCCCAGAAAACGTTACTGTAGCTATCAAGTCCAGAATTGTTAAAGTTACTGGTCCAAGAGGTACTCTAACCAAGAACCTAAAGCACATTGATGTTACTTTCAACAAGGTTAACGCTAGATTAATCAAGGTTACTGTCCACAATGGTGACAGAAAGCACGTTGCTGCTTTAAGAACCGTGAAATCTTTGATTGACAACATGGTCACTGGTGTTACCAAGGGTTACAAGTACAAGATGAGATACGTCTATGCGCATTTCCCAATCAACGTCAACACTATTGAAAAGGACGGTGCTAAGTTCATTGAAATCAGAAATTTCTTAGGTGACAAGAAGGTTAGATTGGTCCCAGTTAGAGAAGGTGTTGAAATTGAATTCTCTACCAATCAAAAGGATGAAATCGTTTTATCTGGTAACTCTGTAGAAGAAGTTTCTCAAAACGCTGCTGACATTCAACAAATCTGTAGAGTTAGAAACAAGGATATCCGTAAGTTCTTAGACGGTATCTACGTTTCCTCTAAGGGTGTTATTGAAGAAGCTATGTAGGCTTCGTTAATGTTTCTTCCATGGTTCATTCCATCTCTCCGTCCCTTCAATTTTATACCATATATATTCTGCATGTACTATCTCTCTTTGTCTGAGAAGTTCGCTTTCGAACTTCTTTTACGAAGCAGTAGTATCTACTGTTTCTACCGGGGTAACGTTACTAGTGCTCATTTAAATGAAGAGCCGTCCCTTTACGTTACTCTAAATTGACACTTTTTTTTGCTAACCACCAAACAGGCTATTCTGTAACTTTCTTTTCATCTTGTTATGACCTTGACTTGTCCTTTTCAAAAACTTAACGAGCGTCGTTTTGTATATTTGTAATGCAATATTTATTTGGGAAATCTTGTTTGCTTATTGACTAGCGAAGTTACATAACATCCTCTATTCCTGACTGTCCCTGAACTTTCGTGTATTGAATGATTCATCGAGATGAAAGCTTTCAACATAAGCCATTACGGCTGAAACTTGCTTTTCACCGACTCCGGGTATCATAACCAACCAATGAGCAAGTCCGCTTTGTATAACGGAAGTGATTATAAATATAACACTGAGAACAGCTACTATCATGACTATCATCACAGAAGACTCTCTTCAATAGTATAGGTTTATCTGGCTTCAAGAGGGAAATATAAGTACACTTCCAGATGCTGAGAACAACTACCAGGTTTTCTGCCAAACTCAGCTTTAGAAATGTACAAAAAAATTTTATTTAAGGAATACATTAAACTGTAGCATTGTTACAAGGAGATCCATAACAACAGGCACAGATACGTTCCTATCCACTTCTAATGTAAAATATATCGATGAAATGTATGAAGCTTGGCTCAAAGATCCATCTTCCGTCCATATTTCATGGAATGCGTATTTTAAGAATTTAAAGAATCCACAAATTTCGACAGCATCTGCTTTCCAAGCGCCACCTCCAATTATAGGAACTCCACAGGGCACGCAAGGCGCCCCAGTATGGTCTGCTCTTTCAGGATCCATGGATGATAGTGTGTCCTTACATTTGAAGGTCCAGCTTCTTTGTAGGGCTTATCAGGTTAGAGGTCATTTGAAAGCACATATTGATCCATTAGGCATCTCATTCGGAGATGATAAGACCAAGGATCTCCCTAAAGAATTAACTTTAGAGTATTATGGATTCAATGAAGGTGATTTAGATAAGGAAATAAATTTAGGACCCGGTATCTTACCAAGATTTGCAAATGATGGGAAGAAAACAATGAAATTAAAAGATATCATAGAAAATTTGGAAAAATTATATTGTTCCACTTATAGTGTCCAATACACTCACATCCCATCGAAGGCCAAATGTGAATGGCTTAGAGATAGAGTTGAGATACCTGAACCTTTTAAATACACAATAGATCAAAAGAGACAGATTCTGGATAGATTAATTTGGGCAACATCTTTTGAAACATTTTTATCTACTAAATTCCCAAATGATAAAAGATTCGGTTTAGAAGGATTGGAAGCCGTTGTACCCGGTATCAAAACTTTGATTGACCGAGCAGTTGAACTAGGTGTTGAAGACATTGTTTTAGGAATGGCTCACCGTGGTAGATTAAATGTCCTGTCAAATGTGGTGCGTAAACCAAACGAATCTATTTTTTCTGAATTCCAAGGAACAAGCACTCATAACCACATTGAAGGATCTGGTGATGTCAAATATCACTTGGGTATGAACTATCAGAGACCGACAACTTCCGGCAAGTATGTTAATTTGTCCTTGGTAGCAAATCCATCCCATCTAGAATCGCAAGATCCAGTGGTATTGGGCAGGACAAGAGCTTTATTGCATGCCAAAAATGATTTAGAAAATAAAACAAAAGCACTAGGTGTCTTATTGCATGGTGATGCAGCTTTTGCAGGCCAAGGTGTAGTATATGAGACTATAGGATTCCAAACATTACCTGAATATTCTACAGGTGGGACTATTCACATTATTACAAATAATCAAATTGGCTTTACCACCGACCCAAGATTTGCAAGATCGACACCATATTCTTCAGATTTAGCTAAAGCAATTGACGCACCAATATTCCATTGTAATGCTAATGATGTTGAGGCGGTTACATTTATCTTCAATCTTGCAACGGAATGGAGGAATGAATTCCACACAGATGCTATAATTGATGTTGTTGGCTGGAGGAAACATGGTCATAATGAAACTGATCAACCTTCCTTCACACAGCCTTTAATGTACAAGAAAATTGCGGAGCAACAATCTGTTATTGATGCATATACTGAAAAATTGATTGAAGAAGGGACTTTTTCGAAAAAGGATATCGATGAACATAAAAAATGGGTATGGGATCTATTCGAGAGTGCCTTTGCTAAAGCAAAAGATTATGTACCAAACGATAGGGAATGGCTTACAGCGGCATGGGAGAATTTCAAATCCCCTCTCGCATTAGCTACCGAAGTTTTACCTCATGAACCAACAAATGTTCCTGCAGAGACTTTACAAAATATTGGTGATACTATATCTTCGTGGCCTAAGGGATTTGAAGTTCATAAAAACTTGAAAAGAATTTTAACAAATAGAGGGAAGACTGTGACAAATGGGGAAGAGATTGATTGGTCTACAGGTGAGGCATTAGCCTTTGGCTCTTTGGTACTTGAAGGGCACAACGTCAGAGTATCTGGTGAGGATGTTGAAAGAGGTACTTTTTCTCAGCGTCATGCTGTGTTACATGACCAGAACTCTGAAGCTACTTACACTCCATTGCAACATCTAAGTGATAAGCAAGCTGATTTTTCTATTTGCAATTCCTCTTTATCGGAGTATGGTGTCATGGGATTTGAGTATGGGTATTCGCTAACCTCACCGGAATACCTAGTCATTTGGGAGGCTCAATTTGGTGATTTCGCCAATACAGGTCAAGTTATGATTGATCAATTTATTGCAGGTGGTGAGCAAAAATGGAAACAGCGTTCTGGTTTGGTGCTTTCGTTACCACATGGTTATGATGGACAAGGGCCAGAACACTCATCTGGCAGGCTTGAAAGATTCTTGCAGTTGGCCAATGAAGATGAAAGATATTTCCCAAGTGAGGAAAAACTAGCTAGACAACATCAAGATTGTAATGTCCAAGTCGTATATCCCACGACGCCGGCCAATCTATTTCATATCTTGAGAAGACAGCAACACCGTCAATTCAGGAAACCATTGATTTTGTTCTTCTCAAAGCAATTGTTGCGTCATCCATTAGCAAGATCTAATTTATCTGAGTTTACTGATGGCGGATTCAAATGGATTATCGAAGATACTGAACATGGTAAAAGCATTGGTACTAAAGATGAAACAAAGAAACTTGTCATAATGACGGGACAGGTGTACACTGCATTACATAAGAAACGTGCCAAGCTTGGGGACACAAGTACGGCATTTTTGAAAATTGAGGAGCTACATCCATTCCCATTTGCACAATTGCGTGACACAATCAATTCTTATCCAAATTTGGAAGAAATTATATGGTGTCAAGAAGAACCGTTGAATATGGGTGCATGGTCCTTTGTATCCCCAAGATTGATTACAACTTTAAAAGAGACTGATAAATACAGTGATTATATTGTAAGATATTGCGGTAGGAATCCAAGTGCCGCAGTTGCCGCAGGTTCTAAAGCCTTGCATAACGCAGAAGAAGCAGCGTTCTTGAAAGATGTTTTTGGACAATGATTGACTTAACAACTAGAAAGAATGCAAGGAGGAGAACTAGTCTTCTCTAGCAAGTAAATTTATATATTCCTTCTATATTTATGCCTCCATTTTCATTATTTAAACTGTTTAATGATGGTATGTTCCATTAAATCATTTTTCATGGAACCATGCCATCAGGTGAAAAAAGCGAAAAAAAAACGTACGTTGTGTAAAGACGTGGGGAAAAGGGATATATATATATATATACTACAATTGATTGTATCACAATCATTTTGGAGAATCAGCGAACCATTCAACTCGGTTAATGTCATCAAGTGCCCCACGTCAAAAAGTTGCTGTTGTCACCGGTGCCTCTTCTGGTATCGGATATGCTATTACCAGACAATTAGCCAAGCATAATTATCAAGTGTATGCTTGTGCAAGAAGACTAGAACCAATTGAAACGTTAGTTGATGAGTTTTCTACTACTCTAATTAAGCCATACAAGTTAGACGTTTCTAGTATGGAAGATATTATCAAGTTCAAAAACTTCTTGTCGGAGACCTTAAGGGAAGGCAAATTAGATGTGTTGTACAACAATGCTGGCCAAAGTTGCACTTTTCCCGCCTTAGATGTTACCGATGCAATGGTAGAGCAATGCTTTAAGGTGAATGTTTTTGGCCACATCAATATGTGTCGTGAATTGGCACAATTTTTGATTAACGCTAAAGGTACTATTGTTTTCACTGGCTCCACAGCAGGTGTTATTTCGTTTCCGTTTGGTAGCATCTATTCTGCTTCTAAAGCTGCTATCCATCAATATGCCAGAGGTCTACACTTGGAATTGAAGCCATTCGGTGTTAGAGTTATAAACGCCGTTACAGGTGGTGTTAGTACTAATATTGCTGATACCAGACCATTACCACAAGATTCAATTTACAATTTTGAAGAGGGTCAAGAAGCCTTTAAGGCCAGACAATTGATGGCAAAGAACAACCGTCCTATGTCAGCTGATGTGTACGCTGAAAAGTTGATGAACGACATTTTAAGCTCAAGAGATCCTCTAGATGTCTACAGAGGCACCATGTCCAGTATTTTATCTTGGGTTTCATTAATAGTTCCATATTGCGTTCTTGAGTGGGGATTAGTGAAGAAGTTCAAGCTCGAAAAAGTATTCGCTGTCTTAAAGAAAAAGGATGTCAAGAAAGATTAGTTCATAGATACATATAATTGTATAAACTTCTCCTCTGAATACGTATGAGCTGTGTCAAAAAAAACGTAACCTCAATTCGCTGCAAGTCCATCTGCTGATGCATCAATGAGCGTAGAATCGCTCAGAGACTGCCTCTTCTATTTTTATTTGATGTCTATTTCGCGGGCGATGCTGCGATGCATGTCGACGCACGATAATTACTATTCCTATCGTCGCCCATGTTTGTTTTGATTTCAAAAAATCGTACATATATAAGCAAACAAGAGCAAGATTCGCCTTTCCTACATTTGATTCCACTTGCTCATATGCCCAGAAGAAAGAACATTTTCCTCTAATCGATCCAACTTTTTTACGTTCCTTACTAAAATACCAACTATCTACGTTCCTTTATCCCATTTTGAAAATCATTCTAAAACCCGTTAATTCGCCATCAATTAAGTATGTTCCTGTTTCCTCCAATAAGAGCAATTGAGAAGAGTAGTAAGCCTTTGCCTTTTTCATTGATATTCCCACATCAAGAACAAAACGCCATGTTGCTGGCCAACTAAGCCAAAACTGTCATTCTCGAGCTCGAAGCCAGCTTTCTCGATATTTTCGCGCGACGCGTAAACACGAAAATATATTGTCTTTGCTGCGGCACTTTCTTCGTGGAAGGCCGAGCGAATTTTTTTTTGCTGGTTCGAGAGATTTACAGAAGGTGAAGAGTTGTGAGCTTGGCAGACTAAACGACTTCTCGAGGGAGAAACGTCACTCGGCTATGCAAGAAGAGGATCTCGAGAAAGCAAGAATATATATATGTATATTGTTTCGAGGTTCAATGAATTCTGGCTTTTGTTTTTTTTTGGTTCGAGTATGTGGGAAGGTTGACAAAAATTTCCTTATATTGCATACTACTTCTTCGGTTGTACTATTATTATTATCATCATCACAGACATTATTCTAACACGTTCTTTTTTATTATATATTCATAGACTGAAAGAAAAATGAAATTCGCTACTGTTGCTTCTTTAATCGGTTCTGCTGCAGTTGTTTCAGCTTTGCCGCACGCTATCGTCAACTCCGACGACTGTACAACTACTATCGATGGCCATCAACATAAGAGAGCCGTCGCTGTTGAATACGTCTACGAGACTGTTGTAGTGGACTCTAACGGTAACAGAGTTGCTGGTACCGGTGCTGCTTCCACTTCTACCACTGTCGCTGCCACTACTGCTACTACTAGCGCCTCCATCGATCTCGAAGAGGATGATACTACTCCAGTGGTTCACAATCCTTCTGCGCAAACCACTTCGGTTCTAACTTCATCCGTTAAGGAAGATACCACTTCTTCCACCGAATCAGCTGCTTATACGACTACGGCAGCTGAAGTTGCCGCTACCTCTTCTGTGGAAACTGCCGCCGCCGCCGCCACTACCTCTTCTATCGAAACGAGTGCTGCAGCTTCTACTTCCACCACCACTGCTTCCACTTCCACCCCTTCTGGTAGTATCTACGGTGACTTACAATCATACGTAGACCCAACAGAAACGTTCACTGACGGTACTGTAGCATGTAGTTCATTCCCATCCGGTCAAGGTGTCATCGCCTTAGATTGGTTAGGATTCGGTGGTTGGTCTGGTATTGAAAACTCAGATGGTTCCACTGGTGGTACTTGCCAGGAAGGTTCTTACTGTTCCTATGCTTGTCAACCAGGTATGTCCAAGACTCAATGGCCAGAAAGTCAACCATCTAGCGGTGTCTCTATCGGTGGTCTATTATGTAAAGACGGTTACTTGTACAAATCTAGTACCTCCAGCGACTACTTATGTGAATGGGGTGTTGATGCCGCTGTTGTCGTATCTGAGTTAAGCGATGATGTTGCCATCTGTAGAACTGATTATCCAGGTACTGAAAACATGGTCATTCCAACCTATGTCGAAGGCGGTAGCAGTCTGCCATTAACAGTTGTTGATGAAGACACATATTACATGTGGGAAGGTTCCAAGACCTCTGCTCAATACTATGTAAACAATGCCGGTGTTACTTATGAAGACGGTTGTATCTGGGGTACATCTGGGTCCGGTGTCGGTAACTGGGCCCCAATGAACTTCGGTGCCGGCTACTCTGACGGCATTAGCTACTTAGCTTTGATTCCTAACCCAAATAACGGTGATGCTCTGAACTTCAACGTCAAGATTGTCGCTTATGATGACGACTCTGTTGTTACCGGCGATTGTTACTACGAAAACGGTACATTTTCCAGCGAAGACGGTTGTACCGCTGCTGTTACCTCTGGTAAGGCCAAATTCGTCTTATACAACTGAACATTTTGAACTCTACAAATAGCTCTAACAAGCCCGTTCTTTTGGTTTTTTTTAAATAAAAGGTATATAAAATAAATAATTTACCATAAAAAACTTTCAAGACTCTCATGTACCATTTTAACTCTGTACATCACTCGTTGCCCTCCGTGGCCTCTAATATTGAAGTCTCACACATTCTTAAAGTTTTGTTTACCATTAGCTTCTATTAATAGAACTGTTTAGTGAAGCCGTTGATCTCTTGATTTTCTCTCACATTAAATTTCTCAATGCGAAAAGTTAAAGATCCTGAATTCCCTGTTTTAAAGAAGTTTCCCGGATCAACAAATTATTTTACCACGTTTAAACACAAGTGACAACATTACACTTTTTCTTTTTCCTGGTCGAACTTTTCGATAAGGTGATACTTTCTATCAAAACATTACATTTACGAGATCAAAGAAGTGGCTATAATAGTTACATTATAGATCGCATAACTTACAGGTAATAGCACCATTTGTTCTTCCTATTGATCACAAGTTAACGAAATCTACTGATTGAAAAAAAAGAAGTAGAGTGATCCAATAAAATATCTGTAGTCGCCACAGAATATTCTACTGGTCTCATATACGTACTTTTCTCCACTGATATTGTTTTGATTCCGATTACATTTTCTTTAATTTGATTATCACAAATTGTTTTGACTATGGTGAAGAGAAGTCATTCAGAAGATGCAAATGCATCTTCGGTGAAGCATAATGACGATGAGCAGACATTAGAAGAAAGTGCTGTCACAACAAGGCCCACAACTTCCTCCAGCATAAGCAGCATTAATTCGCTTTTGAACAAGAAGGCAAAAGATGATACAAACACTGCTAAAAAATCCCTTCGTATCGAAGTATTGAAAGAATTAGGAATTAAAGACATTGAGAAATTGGAGCCAATCGATCAAGATGTCTTTCACAAGTATGTTTCCATAAGATTGACACGAGAACGCAGGTCATTAGAAGAATTGCGTCAAGGTAATATAGAGAAATTAGATTCTCTAATAGATAAATGCATCAATAGTGAAAAATTCTCATCAGCATCTATGAACAAATTATTGGATATTATAGGAACCTCTAGAGATCAGCCTGATAGTTCTAATGACAAATTTTCCGTTTCACCAGTACCTAAGAAGAGAAAGCTAGAATCTCCACATTTATCAAGTCCAAGACATCTTATGTCGTATAAAGAAAATATCCCAACCTTAAACGAATCCGAAGAACTCCAGAATGAATCAAGACAATTCAAACTACCAGCTCCACATAATCAGGCATCAAACCAAGCGTATCTAGGCTATGCGACTGTGCCCCCTCCTAACGCATATCAGTCTCATGGGTCAGGAACCCCACAACATGTAAGATATGATAACAATGAGCCCCGTCAGCTATCTCCAAATGTAACCCCTGCACAATATTCTAATATGACACAATATGGTGCTCAATACCCACAACCTTTCTACGGCCAGGACATGAGACAGCCAGTCCTCGTTATGCAACGTCCACCTGCCGGTGAAACACCATATTTAAATCCTCCTCAGACGACGTTAGCACCAACGTCTCCCTATGGAAATGAACAATATTTCCCACCTAGTAGGAAACCCATCGCAAATCACAGAAGATCGCAAAGTGCGATTGTTTCGCTACCTTCTGACATGAGGCAACAACAAAATAGAAATCAACAGAATTTTCCCTCGAGGCCTGTCAATTTTTTAATCCATACACCTAAGCATCCCCCTCCTGCATAGCACCATATTTCCTGTAATCCTGCAAACTATGAATTTATACAATTTATCTATCTACCATTATCGATTTTTTTTTATTTGCTGTTTATTCTAAAATATGTAAAATCATCACAAAACTAACCATACCCATGCACATTGATCATGTAGATCTATATAAAAGAATTTCTTTCAAGAAAAGTAACAAAAATACAGGATAAACCCTTTTCTTTCTTACATAGATTGCAATGAAAAGGTAATCGAAGGTGGCTGCAGTGCCAGAGCGTATTCCATCAGCTTTTTCGGTATAAGATATAAATATCACCATTGTATTATGTCAAGTCTATATGCTTTTTTGAAATCCCTTTTTTTACCTAAAGATTGAATAGAGATTTCAACTGCCCTGATAACTGATAAACAGGCAATTGAATACTATGTGGACTCTAACAACAGAGTTGACATCTCGTTGTCAAGCTAACCAGGTCATCGGTCTTTCTTTTCGAGGATTTAACTTTCACCAATATTTATAAAAACTCGACGTGATATGCTCGACCCAACGAGATTTACGGAATCTCCTAGATTTCAATGGAAAAAGCCTTAACTTACATGGAGCTCACTGTTAAATCTCAGCCTGGAATGTTGATTATCGAAAGGAACGAAAGACCTTAATGACATTTTGAACGCTGCAATTGCATATAAAAACCTCACTAAGCCATCATAGGGCCCTTATTTATAGCTTGTGAACTAATTTCTTACTTTTTAGGTAGATTTTTATTGTTCTAAACTGGTATGAAAGAGCTTAGCTCGCTAAATCATTAAATTGCAGTATAGTTCTTTTAACCGATTACAAACCGCTCGTAACGACATAATATGATCAGCGAGAAGGGAAACAAGTAGAGCATACTGAATTGAAACAACGTTTTTCTTCTTCAATTAAATGCTTAGTCTATTAGTATGGACCAGCTTAGAGTGGATATCACCAGTACTTTTTGGGAAGATTTTGACAAATCTTAATTCACAGTCAGCAGAAATGTTATTGATCTTGTTTTAAATAAAGGATTTTATGATTTTAGATGTATTTTTGTATTGATGAAAGCACAGACATATGACCAATAGTAGATTTCTCGATACACTGTACTCTTTCATTGGAATGTTTTATTCTTGTTTCTTCCTACAGCATATAATGGAAAAGCGTAGTGATCATCGCAAGATAGAGGGAGCATTCTGCCAGTGACAAAAGTCCAAATTATAAATAACCAATTTGATACCATTAAATTTCAGGAATCTTCAAGATGTTGAATGGTATCATTACATTAAACCAGAATTCGGGTCAACAATTTTGCAAGATCATAACGCAACTTTTGGATAGACCATAGGTCTAGTACAGTGCAATACGCTATTCAAATTCCTTACATTGAAGAACAACAACGGCTAATGTTACAGGTATAATATAGTGCATAATTCGATGGCAACTACCAAAGCTTGCCTTAGCTCGTCGCTGCATCGCGATGAGCTAAAATGGCGATGATCATTTTACATCATAAATGCAAGGAGACCACTAATGCCGAATGCGGTGCGTAAAGAAAACCGATTCCCGGTGATCTCGGGACATTTCGACACTTTTCCCCGGATTCCGTCTAAAACGAGGAAACTGAACGAAAGAAGCGGTTGCACGTGCTGAATAATTCTTTTCTATGCAGCTTGTTGGGCATCTTCCTGTCAAAAACAGTCGTGGGTGGCTTATTTTGTGTCAAAATACTCTAAGAAGCTTCTTATGAAGCAAAAAAAAAAATCGCGCACAAACCTTACAATAATCGTGAAATCGGATCATATGATCGGTATTATTTTGAATAGAAATCCTATGTGCTCCTTCATATTGACCGCGTAAACACTAAGAGTTCATTCGATCACGTCAGAAGAGGCTGTTGCTGTTTTGTTTTGTTCCACGCCCTTTCTATTATACTTGCAATATCTGACCGTTCCGTTCCCGTTCTTTTCCTCTAGGTTCATTGACCTGAGGGATATTCATAGGCCGTCGGAAAATGTCGATCACCGTAGAAATTGTGTCAAATTTTGGCTATCATGACTTTCTTTTGCCTGCTCGCCCCACAAAAGAGTACTGGCCGTTCACCGATGTTCGGCAAATCTTCCCGAGCTCGGTTTTCCCTCTAAAAAAATGCTCGAAGAAAAAGACTTGGCACTTTTTTTTGCCTTTTTTTTTTCGGGTTCCTGTGAGAAAGGTGCCTACAAAGTAACACAAGGAAAAATATGTGCCTGTTCATTATAGGAACTTTTGTTTCTTTTTTGAAAATCCAAATATAGTAGAGATGGCCCTAACTCCTCGGATACTTGTATATATCTCATTAGATTACAATTGTTTGTAACATATATAAAGAGTAGCAGATAAGGTTTAATTATTCGGGAGTGATAAATAGCTGAACTGAAATAATATATGCTATTCTAAGATAAATTTTCATTACATTATTTAGCAGTTCAAAAGGCCAAGAAAAAAAAACAAAAACAGTACAATATAAAAAAAACTGCTTAGAAATACAAAAAACTCAGGGCTATTTACATCATGCAAGAAGTAACTGAATTTCATGATAAGGAAAGTTTTACCCTGGAGGGGGAAAATGTTACAGGTACATCATTTTCATCTCCGACAACCAATACTCCAAGATCTTCCTTCGACCACAAAATAGATGAGGGTGAAAGTTCGGAACCATTCACTGATGATAAAAGCAATACAGAACCGGAAGATGTTCCAGTACCGTATACCAGATTTGGTCCAAGGGCTAAGTTTGGTTTAGTTATGCAATGTGCATTCACTGGGTTTTTCTCATCAATTGCTGGTGCAATTTATTATCCGGTGTTAACTGTCATCGAGAAAAAATTCAGTATAACTGAAGAACAAGTCAATATTACAGTTGTGGTCTACTTTATTTTCCAGGGTTTATCCCCAAGTTTAATGGGTGGGTTAGCTGATTCTTTAGGTAGAAGGCCGGTCGTCTTATGGTCCGTCGTTATTTATTTCGGTGCATGCATTGGTTTGGCACTATCGCAAAACTACACTCAAATCATCATATTGAGATGTTTACAAGCAGCTGGTATCTCTCCAGTGATTGCAATCAATAGTGGTATAATGGGCGACGTTACCACAAAAGCTGAGAGAGGTGGTTATGTCGGATACGTTGCAGGTTTCCAAATTCTTGGTAGCGCTTTAGGTGCCTTGATTGGTGCTGCTTTATCATCTAGATGGGACTGGAGAGCTATTTTTTGGTTTCTAGCCATCGGATCTGGAGCTTGTGCTTTAGTATCCTTTTTCGTACTACCAGAAACTAAGAGAACTGTTGTAGGAAACGGTTCAATCCGTCCAAAACCAGTGTTTAATAGAGCTCCCATATTGTTGCTACCTTCTTTTCAAAAATATCTACATTTAGATAGCCCAGATTACGATAGTATGGAGCCAAAAGTCAAAATAAATTTATTGGCACCTTTCAGTATCTTGAAAATTCCAGAAATTGATCTTATACTGTTTTGTGCCGCACTACAATTTGCCTTATACACTGTTCATCAAACTGCTTTATCAACCGTTTTGAGTAAGGACTACGGCCTATCAGTTATGCATATCGGTCTTTGTTACTTACCAACTGGTATATGTACACTTCTTAGCGTTGTTACGTCAGGAAGATATTTGAACTGGGCATACAGAAGAAGAGTAAATGCTCACAATAAATGGTTGAAACAAAAGGAAATAGAACTTCTAGAAACACATAAGAATGATGCAAAAAAAGTTAAAGACATCCTAGAAACTGATCCCTATTATGCATTCAACTTATTCAGGGCAAGATTGCAGCCTGCATTTGTTACTTTAGTCATAAGTTCCAGCTCCTTCATTGCATTTGGTTGGTGTTTGAAAGTTAAAGCGCCATTAGCTGCAGTTTTAGTCACTAGTGGTTTCGCATCCTTATTTTCTAACTGTATCCTAACATTTTCAACCACATTAATAGTTGATCTGTTCCCCTCAAAGGCATCTACGGGAACAAGTTGTCTAAACTTATTTAGATGTTTATTATCCGCAATTTATATTGCCTGCTTGAGTAAAATGGCTATAAAGATGACATATGGTGGTGCTTTCACCTTTTTCGGTAGTTTAACTGGTCTTTCATCATTTTTATTATTTATTCCAATGAGAAAAGGTAAGCAAATTACTTTACGTAGAAGGCAGGAAGAGCAGCAAGCAATGGAGCAATACAAAAGAGAAAGAGAAAAAGCAATGGTGAAAGTTTAGACATTTTCAAGTTTCCTTTCTAACATTACATAGCGGATTCCGTTTTTCAGCATTTAAATAAGTAACATTAATAAGATAATAGTAATAAAAGAGTATTGTCATAAATAATAAGGCGGGTCACAGTTAAGGACATTATAAAAATATGTTGTATATAGAAGTACAGTAAAAAGTATTGTTAATTCCCAATAGCCATCGTTACTTCAATCTTAGTAAATTTATTTGTTGAAATCATCTGGACTGAAGATTATTATTAAGATAATTGTGTTGTCTTTGGTGCTGCAGAGGAATCTCGCAGGATTGTGTTTAGAATCAAAGCGGTTGAGCTAGAAACAGAGGGTTGACAACCTCAAACAATACCAAATTTTATCTATTTTATATCCATAGCTTTAATACAATCTGATAATATATTTTATTTGATAATGAAACTGCTGCCAATTGTGCTTCATTTTTTGCCCTTTAATAGTGTATATAGAATAGTAAAAAATTCCAAGCTTATTATAATTAGCAGCTGCTAGCACGGTTGACCTCATTTTTGTAAAGAAAGCTCACTGGAGAATAGTAGCAAAGAAGAATTAAGTACAAGATAATTTCAAGTCCCTGGGCATATATACAAACTTTACTTTAGACGGCCTATTAACTAGTGTAACTATCGAACAGTTTCTTTTAAAAGATTGACTAGGTAATAGCAAGTCGAAACATAATTAAATAAGTAGACAAGAGGGTGTTCAAACAAGATTTCTTTGGTTGCAACAGGCATTAATTTTCTTTCAATCAGGGGTTGAATGTAAGTGAACATCTATTGGAGTCCCAAGAATGTAGCCAACGAGAGTTTTTCTTGCAAGTTTGACTTCCTGAAGCTACCGTAAATTTACAACCACATTTCCCATCACTGGTCGAACTACGTACGAACTTGATGGAGAAGAACGTATAGTAAGAAGGATATTGCCTTGTCACGTGCAGGCT